>NC_036243.1:25333205-25351924 GCF_002742605.1 Olea europaea var. sylvestris | reverse complement strand
CCTATCAATGATATCTCTAATAAAATGAAACTTTACATCTATATGCTTTGATCTATCATGCAGGATAGGATTTTTACTTAAAAAAATAGCACTTTGGTTGTCTGAACATAACTCCACCTGATTTTCTATAAGACCTAATTCATTAAGCAAACCCTTCAGCCACAAACTCTCTTTCACAGCTTCCATTGCAGCAATATATTCAGCCTCGGTTGAGGACAATGCAACAAGTTTTTGAAGCTGAGATTTCCAGCTAATGCATGTATCATTTATCACATATAAGTATGCAGTTGTGGACTTCCTATTGTCTGGATTACCAGCAAAATCTGAATCTACATATCCCTTAAGTCTAAGTCCATTTTTATTTGTTTTGAACATTAGACCTAAGTTACTTGTTCCTTTCAAGTACTTAATTAGATTTTTCATGCATTGCCAATGTATTTCACCTGGGTTACTCATGAATCCACTTAACACGCTCACGGCATAAGCAATATCAGGTCTAGAGCAAACCATAACATACATTACAGATCCAACAGCATTAGAATAAGGCACATTTATCATTCTCTTATGCTCTTCTTCAGTTTTAGGCGATTGATCAACAGATAGTTTCATACCAGCAGATAGAGGCAAACTTACAGGCTTAGACTCATGAAGGGAGAACCTTTTTACAACCTTATCAATATACGATTTTTGTGTTAGAAACAACTTTCCATTTATCCTATCTCTTTTTATTTCCATGCCCAAAATCTTTCTAGCTGGTCCTAAATCTTTCATCTCAAATTCAGATTTCAAATTTTCTTTAATTGAGTTTAGTGCAACAGAATTGTGACCAGCAAGGAGCATATCATCAACATACAAAAGCAGATAGAAAAAATCAGATTCCCGTTCTTTCTTATAATAGAAACAGGGATCATATTCTGATTTCCTAAAGTTCAAGCCTTGTATAAAAGAGTCAAATCTTTTATACCACTGCCTAGGGGCCTGTTTTAGGCCATATAAGGATTTCTTTAAGAGACACACTAAGTTTCCCTTTCCTACCACTTCAAACCCTTTTGGTTGAGTCATATGTATGGTTTCATCTAAAGAACCATACAGGAAGGCAGTTTTCACATCAAGTTGTTCTAATTCCAAATCAAATTGTGTCACTATAGCAAGTAGGACTCTAATGGATGTATATTTAACAACCGGTGAAAAAATTTCATTGTAATCTATCCCTTCTCTCTGATTAAAACCTTTAGCTACAAGTCTTGCTTTAAACCTCTTATCACTAACCTTTGTCTCACCCTCTTTAATCTTATAAACCCATTTACAGTCAATCAACTTACAATCTTTGGATTTTTCAACTAAAGTCCAGGTTTCATTCTTAAAGAGTGAGTTCATTTCATCTTCCATTGCAGCAATCCACTTAGGGGATTCTTTGGAAGATATAGCCTCTTCATAAGAGACTGGTTCTAAGTCAAACTGATCTGATTCAGTTTGATCTGATACGAAATCAGCATGTTGATACCTATTTGGAGGTCTTATTTCCCTCCTTTCTCTGTCCCTAGCAAGTTGGTAGCCCTACAGATCATGTGCAGACTCCAAATGCTGTTCATCTTCAATTATTTCAGCATCAAAGTTATTTTGGGGTACAACCTGATGTGGCTCCACCTCAAGCTGAGCCTGGTCATCAGTATTGTGGTTATCAAAATTAATTTCTGTAATAATGAAGTCATCCTTTCCCAATTTCTCACTAGATTTGTCATTAAGACAAGGGAAATCATCTTCATTAAAGATAACAGATCTGCTTGTTATCACCTTATAACCCCTTACATCTCTTAACCACAATCTATAGCCTTTAACACCTTCTCCATATCCTAAGAACACACCCTTCAATGATCTAGGGTCCAATTTTTCTCAGTGTGATGTGCACAGGCTGCACATCCAAAAGTTCGTAGATTAGAGTAATTTGGCATTGAACCAGACTAGATTTGTTGAGGAATTCTGTTATTTAGAGAGCTGGAAGGGCATTTATTTATAAGATAACATGCTGTTTTTACAGCTTCACCCCAGAAAATTTTTGGAAGGCCAGAACTGATTAGCATACATCTGGTCCTTTCAAAATTGTCCTATTAAGCCTCTCAGCAACTCCATTCTGTTGTGGAGTATAGCTCACAGTCTTATATCTCATTATCCCTTGTTTATTGCAATATTGGTCAAATTCTGCAGAATTAAAGGCCATTATCAGTTCTTAAAATTTTTATCTTCTTACCGGTCTGATTTTTAATTAGAACACTCCATTCTTTAAAAATTGCAAAAGTATCAGATTTGGATTTTAATAAGAAAATTCATGTCTTTCTTGAATAGTCATCGGTTGTAAGAAGATAATATCTGTAACCAGATACAGTAGAAACAGGTGCTGGTCCCCATAAATCAGAATGTATGTATTCAAGGACATCTTGGGATTTGTGCAGTCCTGCCTTAAAAGACAGTCTTACATGTTTTCCCAAGATACAGTGTTCACAGAAGGTCAATTTCTGAACACTGTCTTTTCCAAATGCACCTTGACATGATAATGTTTTTAAACCTTTTTCACTTAAGTGGCCAAGTCTTTTATGCCACAGTTTTGATTTATCGGGTTGTGTGATAGAGTTCACAGAATTTTTTGGTGAAATGGTTTCAACACCTATTACATAGATTCCATTAAACTTAGGAGAACTGATAATGTGTTCTTGATTTCTTATTATATTTGTAAAACCATTTTTAATACCAATTTGATAATTTTCATCATCAAGAACTCCTAGGGATATGAGATTTCTTCTAAGTGCTGGTACATATCTTGTATGCTTTAATAACATGTGATGACCATTTTTAAATTTCAACAGCACATTTCCAATTCCCTTAACTTGGCATGACTCATCATTCCTAAGTTTTACAAATCCTCCATCCAGACTGCAAAAATCTGAAATGCAGTTAATATTGGGTGTCATATGAAAGGAACACCCTGAATCCAGGACCCAGTCCTAATCAGTATCTTCAGATAAAGATACATAGGCTACTCCAATATTAGCTCCTGCTTCTTTATAATTAGCAGCAGCAGCTAAAGAAGCATTTTCAATGTTAGACCCATTCTTTTGGTCATTTGCCCTTTTAAAACAGTCTTTAATAAAGTGGCCTGTCTTTCCACAATAAAAGCATTTTCTGTTATTGTTATTGTTGCTGTTTTGTTTTCCTTTGATTGGTTTCTTGCCTTTTCCTTTGGTATTATTCCACTGCCTTTTGTTAAAGGTTTTATTTCTATTAAAATTGGAATGACTGAAGTTACTTACTCCTTTAGGATATGGTTTTTGATTTGATGACATACCCTCAACATGGTACACTTCTTTGTGTTCAGATTTTAATTCAAGTTCTTTATTCAAAAGAGAACTGTGAATTATTTCAACAGTGAGATCACTCCTACCATACTCTAGAGTATTTCTAATATCTTTATATTTATCTCCTAGAGCATTAAGTAGGCCAACTACCTTTTGTTCATCAGAAATCTTCTCATCACAGTTTGCTAAGTCCTGTGTGATCCTATTAAACATATCCCTATTATCTCCAGTATCAAGGTTAGGATCAAACTTAAAACTAAAAAACTGTCTCCAAAGAAAACGTTTATTTGGCACAGTCTTTGTAAGGTAGTGTTTTTCTAAGGCAGTCCATAATTCTTCAGCAGTTTTAGTTTCTCCTACTTTCCTAATTACAGTATCAGACAGGTATAGGAACAGAGTGCTCCAAGCTAATTCATCTTGCTCAGTTTTCCTAGCTTCAGATAAGGTTTCTGGCCAAGATTCATCAATAGCCTTAGCACATTTTAACTGTAATAATAGTGCTTTAATTTTTTGACGCCAGAGACTAAAGTCTCCTTTGCCATCCCACATTTGGACATCTACCTTAGAGTTCATATTGTGCAGGGTTGTGAAATTGTTCACAAGTTATGATAAAACAGATATATCTCAATGATTATTTAGTCAACAGTGTGTCACAAAGTTCACTGTCCTATTATTCCAATTTCAGATTATATGTGGACTGTGCTTTATTGTGATGTGTACAGAATTATTGCAACCAAAGTAAGACGCATTCAGATATTCAATAATACAGTAAGCATGCTATGAACTTAATTTCATAAACTTACACACAGTAAGTTATCAAAAATTGTAAGTGCAGTGTATGTACCTTTGAAGCATTAAAATTTGACAGATTAACACCTGAGAAGATCAAATTGAGTGTTAGCACAATTCACATAGATTGTACAACAATTTATCAATCAAAAATATGATTTTGATTTAATTTCAACTCACAGTGAGATTTTAAGAAAGCAGTTTTTGAAGATTTCAGATTTCTTGAACCGAAATCCTAGTCCCCAAAGTTTTTAGAGTTCTCTCAGGGAACCCTAGACAGAGGTAGAGCTAGAGGAGGTTGAGAGAATCTCTTGTTTAAAAAAAAATGGTTTTATTACCAAAGTAATACTTCCCAAAAATAAGTGTACCAACTATTCACTACAAAACTAATTTGATCACAAAATTCAGTGTCTGCAGACTGCAGGTACCACAAAAAACCAGACAAGTAAAGTCTTTAATTTCACCAAGAATAGGTTAGTTACGGCTTATAGTATACCCAAAAATTATCACTATACCGCATCATTTACAAATACACAATTGTATACGAAGTTCAATATCGAGCGAAGTAAAGGAAATACAACAGTCAACAAGAACACTAGAGTATCTCAAAGAGAAAACGACATCCACACTTGCAGTGCCCTTTCAAAAATTGTTTCAGTGTTACTCAAAGAAAAGAAATTTTTTTTAAAAAAATTTAATGTTGGCAGATCTTGAAAAAGAATCTGCCTATTTTTCTTTTCGGCTGGTGAGTTGATTTCAGACCCTCGACTAAACGGGAACCCAAAAAAATAGCTAAAGTAAAAAATACTCTGAGCTCTGATACCACTGTAGGAACCCTAGAACCGTTTCAAAGCATCAAAAATCGCAAGACTAAAGATCAAGATTTGTAGATCTGAAAAACAGTAAAGAGAAACACAAGCGATTTTTGGCCGAAGCCCCAAGGTTCAGCGATTTGTTAAAATCGCCTAATCCCCGTTGAGCATCCACGAAGGAATAAGTTCGAATCCACTAGAACAAAACACACCGGCCAAAAATTACAGCAGTTTTCGAATCACAGAAGGAACACACAGTTCCTGTCACCACGACAACAATCTCCTCTACAATACAAAAGAACTCACACAAGAATTCATAGCACCACATCTACTCTCAACCAACTAAAAGAATCAACGAGATTCAAGACCAGAGAGCCAACAAATACAGAGAGAGATTTTTCAACTCAAAATGAAAAGAAAACGAAAGCTGCGTAAAATGAGAACCAACCCTAACCCTAGAATTGTTGATCCCTTTTATATGAAATAATCAATTCATTTGATCCAATGGTCCAGCGGCTGCCAGGTGTCACAATCATGTGAGAGTCGATTTTCTCAAACAGAAAGCGCGTTTTTCATTTGTGTAATTAAGCTTCCAGATAATTCTACCAGTTGGGCCATTTAACCGGGTCATGGGCTGTTGGATTGGGCTTCACAAATGGCAGCAACCCAATTTCTACAGAATCTTACAGGCAAACTGGATATACACAATCTTGAACTAGTAAACGGCATAGAAGAAGCTAAGAAGGCAGATTTGGTTGGAAAGCCAAAGATATATAAGTTAGGTTTTATGTGGACAACAAACAATGATGAGAATCTCTTGGAAGGCAACAACAACGATGAGAGTTTTTTGGAAGGCAACAACGATAAAAGTGTCCTCGAAGGCCTCCAACCTCACCCGAATTTAAAGAGCATAACAATTAAAGGGTTCAGAAGTACAAACTTCCCATCATGGACTATGAAAATGGAAGTATTCCTTGACTTGATTGAGATTAACTTTATAAATTGCAGGAATTGTGTAGAAATTCCCATGTTTGGCCACCTGTGATTCCTCAAATATCTTACCTTAGACAATTTGACTAATGTGAGATCCATAGGTCGTTCACTCTATGGTTGCCAAGAGATAAGAATAATGTTCCCAGCCCTTGAAAGGCTCATTTTAAAGAACATGCCAAACCTAACTGAGTGGGCGAGAGCTGAAGTGATGCCAGTGGTAAAAGCACGAACATGCAGAGAGCAGGTATTTCCTTGCCTTGAAGTTTTGGAGATTGAAAATTGCCCCAAATTGAATACTTTTCCAAGTCATTTCCCTTGCTTGAAAAAATTGGAAATTAATATTATAGATAGTGATTTTCTATTGAGAAAGATTTTGAGCAGCGGCAATCTAACTTCTTTGGAAACGCTCTCGATCATGGAAATATCAACTCTCACCAGTCTTATTCCTCACTTGAAAGAATGCCAGAAATATCTTCGAAATTTGATTATCATGAATTGTGAAAAATTGAGAGAATTACCTGATGATCTACACAGCTTTCGGTCTCTTGAGTCTTTAACAATAATTGGATGTCGAAGTCTGCAATCAATTTCTTGTCAAAGTGGACAAAAAGGTCTCCCTTCTCTTCGATGGTTGGACATTTTTGGTTGCTCTGAGCTGAGCTGAGCTGCCTACCAAGTGAAATGATTGAGTCCATTAGGTGTCTGGAGTTTCTACGAGTGAGTAAATGTGACAAACTCGTTTCTTTTTCAATAGATTTGGGAGAATTGCCTTGTATCTCAATGTTATGTATAAGCAATTGTCTTGAATTGAGGAGTTTGCCCAAAGGAATTGGTCGTCTTAACAACTTAAGATATTTGGAATTTGGTAGATTCTCAAAATCGATTGGTTACAACTCATTCCAAGCCGCTCTTGACAATATCCAACAATCCAAATCTCTCTGCAGATTGAATTTATATGGTTGGGAACATGAGGACTTATTGCCATATCAACTTCAACATCTTACTTCACTCGAAAGCATATCATTAACTGGTTTTGGAATTGAAGCATTGCCAGAGTGGTTTGGGGGTCTGTCATCTCTTTCAAGATTAAACTTGATGGATTGTCAAAAGCTTAGGCATATGCCCTCTAAGGAAGCGATGGAACGCCTCACCAAGCTAGAACATTTGTGTTCTTAATTGTCCATTGTTACAGGAGAGATGTTGGGAAGAAAGAGATCCTGATTCTGAGTGGTCAAAGATTTCACATATTCAGGACATAGTTGGATTGTAACAACGTGGGTAAAGAGACCTGAGCTATATAGTTGGTAAGTAATTGAGCAAAATCACTTCAGTTTTCATTATTTGTTTTTATTATAGATTATAATGATTTACTGTATGTTTTAAATATAAATTAAATATGCCTAAGTAGAGTTATTAATTAATAAATCGTCTTGTGTATTTCTCACCCAACAGATTGCCAATATATCAATCGCTATTTTTATTTGGAAGTACTTGTTATTGTAATTATTTTTGCTGGTAAATTGAAAATCATATTAAAGAATTCTATGGATTTTTATTAAAGAAATCTATGGATTTGTTAATAGTATATATTTTCACTATATTGTATTTATTAAAACAGTTTAAATTTGACGAGGTGCTCAATTTGCCGATCAATTATATATATATATATATATTCTTAACCTAGTATCTATTCTAAAGTACATTAAGCCCCTATTCAATGCCCAATAAAAAGATTTTTTCTGGCAGAAAAAGGATTTTGGAATAATGAGTTTTAGATAATGTATAGTTAAAAAGTAAGAAAATATTTTGGATTTATGTGTAAAATATTTTATTGTGTGAATGTGTGTTTGAAAATGAGTTTAAAAAAAAAAAAAAAAGACTTCCCCAGGAATGGTAGACAAACAAGAGCTAAAGTTATTTTCTAGATTTCATATATATATATATATATGCAAAATTAATTTATTTTTCCTTTCATTGTTGTCAGCGGAACGTGGGTATAGATTAGTCAAATGTTTGAGGTGGAAGATGCGTTTTGAATATTTGACGTGAGTTTGAGCAAAAATAAACTTCTTCAGCATAGATTCTCGAGGGAGCTAGGTTGCACTCTTCAACAGTAGTTCAAGAATGATTGCAAGTATTGTGTTTGAAATACAAAGTGCGGGGAGTTTATGAATTGTTAGTTCTTAATACTCTATATGTCCAGACTATTTGCTTTTAATTATTTCTTAATGTTTATTAAAATACTATTCTGCTTGTATTATTTCCTAGAACAAGGGATTGCTTGTTCTTAATTATTTCACCGGTCATGGAATAACATGGCTTTGATTTTGTTTTAAGTTTATTTACACATTGTTTGCAACTTACACAACTAGAAATTTTCATTTCCCTTTTGTACATGTGCAGAACACATCGATTAGTTTCTTTTAGCAAAGAATACATAGCACAGTCCAAAGTGTTGTATTCTTAACTTCAGAAAGTTATTTTCTTCCAAGTACATTCAGAATTAAGATAAGGAATGCCAAATATGAAAATAAGAATTTTTTTTTTTTAAGGAAAACTATGTTTTATTAAAACCCTTGCTAATGGTGGAGAAAAACCATAGTTACAATACGAAACAGACAATCAAAAATAACAAGTAGGATCTCAATAGACACCATTATCCAAAATTTCAAACTGCATAAATCACTTCCTCAAGTAAACAACCCCCATCATATCTAGACGAAGTAAACCTCGAGTAATCCTTGGCAAATCTGTCCAGTTATTAAAACGTTTTGATAGGCCCTTAGCTCCCAATCTCGCTAGGCAATCTACCACTTGATTTCCTTCTCTCCATTGATGTATCACTTGGTAATCAAACGTCGGTAATAACTCCAAAAGATTATCCCAATAGTCCCACAAATACTACAAAGAGCATTTCCAGGTTAGTAACCATGAAACCACCAACAGTGAGTCACACTCAATGTCAATATGATTTACCCCCAACTCATGGCATAACTTTAAACCTTCAATGAGTGCTCTCAATTCAGCTTCATTATTTGTCCCGTTACCAAAATTAATATTGAACGCTGAAATCAATTCACCTCTTTCGTTTCTAATCACTCCCCCACCACCAATTTGTCTAGGATTCCCAAGACTGCTACCATCCATGTTAAGTTTTACTCGATTATAAAGTGGTTTTTTCCACGAGACCACCCGAATCTGCTTTGTTCTAGCTGGTGCTCGAGGTATCTTGAGCATTCGAAGCACATACTCATCTTGACTAGTTAGCAGCTTGGCATTTGACAGGTTAAGAGATACCTGTTGTAACCAAAATTTAATCGATAAGAACATGTCTTCAATAGATTCAAGTTTACCTTCCATCCTTGCTTTACATCTTCTTGTCCATAATCTCCAAGTAATTAAGCTTGGAAGCAACCCAATCAAGCATCCCACCTGTGAAGATTTTTTTGCTCTGTTCCACCATAAATTGATTCTTTCTACCCAGCTTTGTCTAGCTCTCCAGCGCACACCTACAAAGGCAGCTACTTTCCTCCACACCTTGTCTGTAAAGTCTCCAGAACTTAGGACACGAGAAGCATTTTCCTCATGACCTGTAGAACAACAATCACATTTGGATGCAAGGCTAATGCCAACTGACTTAATGCGTTCATCAACACATAAACTCCCATTTAGAGCTCTCCACATCAGCACAGAGACACGTTTAGGCAAAGCATTATTCCACACCCAAGCCGCCCATTCAACTTGCTCAACTCGCACCCTCACCACCTCCCAAGCCGATTTTGTAGTAAATACTCCATGTCTATGTGGTTTCCAAATTAACAAATCATTTCCCATTCTTCGAGCTCCAACCAGAGATACAACTTCCTTGGCTAGAGTATCACCAACAAGGTTTTTCAGCCAAACCATATCCCATCCATTTTCTAAGCAAATTTCATTAATTTTCAGCTTCGGTTCTACAACCTCGGTTACTTGTGCACATAGAGGGCCCCCCGCTATCCATTTGTCGAACCAGAAAGAGCAAGATCCATCTCTTATCTTCCATTGACTAAGTTCAATCACCTCAGAGAGGCAATCTCTTGTAGATTTCCAGAAGCTAGTCCCAATATGCTTTAAATTAGTTATATCCAATATCCCCTGTTTGGAGTATTTTACTCTAAAAAATCTTGCCCATAATGAATCTGAAGATAGAAAGCGCCAAGCAAACTTCATGTGTAAAGCCCGTTGAACATCTTCAAATTTTCAAATCCCAATCCCTCCCTCCAACACAGGTCGGCACAACTTTTCCCACGCGCACCATTTTTTCTTAGTCCTCCCATTGAATTTTCCCCAAAAAATGAAGGGCTATACTAGAAAAGACATGACGTAGAAGCACTAGCCTCCCCCCTTGGGATAGTAAAAGCATCTTCCAACCAGCAATTTTTTTTTCTGAATTTTACCAATCATAGACTCCAAGTGTCGAGCACTAAGCCTTCCCTGCACAATCGGCACCCCCAAATACAACATTGGAAATTGGCCCTCTTTAAACCCTGTCTCCTGTATGATATCATTTTTCTGCACTAAAGAAAACTTTCTGGAGAAAAACATGGCCGACTTTTCTTTATTGATAAGTTGCCCAGACCAATCTTCATATACTTCCAACACCTCCATTAATCCTTTCATCGACTTGTTACACCCATTGGCGAATATAACAAGATCATCCGCATACATAAGGTGAGAAACCAAAGGAGCACCTCGAGGATGAGAAAATCTCCCAATTGGTCCAGTATCAAAGTTTTTCTTCAAGAGTCTAGTCAGAACCTCCTGCATAATAATGAAAAGATAGGAAGAGAGAGGGTCTCCTTGCCTCAGACCACGCCTGGACTTGAAAAATCCTTGAGTGGTGCCATTCATCATAATTGAATACCAAGGCTTTGTTATGCACTGGTCAATCAATCGGCAAAATCTATCTGGGAAGCCAAAAGTTCATAAGACATGTTGCAAAAACCGCCAGTCTACCCTATCATAAGCCTTTGCCATGTCCACCTTAACCATCACATTTCCTCCTCGCACCTTTTTATTCATAGATTATACTAACTCCTGCGTTAGAATGATATTTTCAACAATGTTTCTTCCAGCAACGAAAACTCCTTGCTCGACTGAAATAATTTTAGAAAGTAAAACAGCCATCCGAGATACCAGAATTTTTTAGAAGACCTTATAGATTACAGAGCATGGACTTATAGGTCTAAATTTATCAAACCCATTCGGTTCCTCCACCTTCGGAATGAGGACAATATAAGAGGATGTGTAAAACCGATTAAGCTCTCCTCCTCCAAGGAAATCCTATGCAGCTTCGACCACTTCCTTTTTGACAATATCCCAGCATTTGATAAAAAACTTGATCCAAACCCATCTGGCCCAGGGGAACTATCCATGGGAATCACAAAGACAGCCTCTTTTACTTCATTTTCAATCGGCATAGCACAAAGATATTGACCCTCTTCATCAGTTAAGGTATCATCAATCAAGCTAGATAAATTTGGTACTGCCCCCACGTGTTCTTCAGTAAGAAAATTCCGAAAATATCTCACTGCCTCCATATGTATTTGTTGTGGAGAAGATAATTGAGTTCTATTTTCTAGCATCATTTGGTCCAACCTCCTATTTTTTCGATGTTGGGCAATGACAGCATGAAAAAACTTAGTGTTGTTATCCCCCTCCCTAAGCCATCGCTTCTTTGCTACTTGAGAGAGTCTTATTTCTTCTCGCTTCTGCCACTCCGCTAACTCAATGTTGGTCACTAAAAAGTCCTGTTCCACATCATACGAGAACCCCTCTTGCAATGACTCTTCAAGTATCTCTACTCTCTCCTGAAGCTCTAATATAATGTGGTCAACCCTTCCAAAGACTTTTTTATTCCACACTTTTAGCGCCAATTTAGTCCTTTTTAGCTTTCCAGCCAACTTTTGTAGACCTCCCAACGCCACATCCTGATTACAATCCACCCACGCTTCCTTAAGACAAGACATAAAGGTTTCATGTTCACACCACATACGCTGGAAACGAAAAGGTGAGGGTCCATATGAGACCCTTGGCTGCTTAAAATGTATAAGCAATGGACAGTGATCAGATGTCTCCTTCGCCAACAATCTCAAGCCCATATTCGGGAACAAACTGGCTGCCATGGAATTAGTAAAAGTTCGATCAAGTCGAGCCCAACTCCTTGTTGCTCCATCTTGGCCATTGCACCATGTAAACTTCCTCTCCTCCGCATTTAGCTCTATCAACCCACATCTATCAATACAATAGTTGAAATCATCCATCGCCACCATTGGACGTGGTCTCCCACCCTTTCGCTCTGAATCATTTCTAATGATATTAAAATTACCAGCAACAATCCTAGGTAAATTGCTAACCATAATGCTCTCCAACTCCTGCCATAGCAACCTCCTTTCTAGAGCAGAACATTTAGCATAGACGAAAGAAATTATTACTGTACTTGATCCCTTAGAAAAGATGCCATGTATAGCCTGGTTCGATGCTCCCACCCAATCTACTACAAACTCCTCTCTCCAAAAAATCCAAATCTTACCTCCCTCTTGCTCATTAGACACACAATTTGCAAATTTTAATTTTCTGGCCAACATTCTCATCCTGCTCTCACTTTGAAAAGGCTCTAACACTACCAAAATAGCTACATTATGTTTACTTACCAACTAACCGATCCTCCGTCTTGACGTGCCCACTCCCCGCACGTTCCAAATCAAACATTCATCCATCATAGATTCAACCTGTCGGGGTGTGCTCGCGCCCTATGTGAAAACCTAACTGAGGGACCCTTAATTTTTCCTTTTGATATCCTGCCTAACTCTGAATCAGAATTACAATCAGCATGTCCATCCTCAAACTTCTCTCCATCAGACCCACCGTCTGTTAAATTTCCACATGTATTTTCCTGTTCAGATGTGTGACTCGTATCTATCATCACCGAAACACCTTTCGTATCCTCTGTACCAGATTTAGAGGAGTTAAAATGACCCTTCACGACTGTGTTTATCTCCTCACCACTCACGGGTTGCACCTTACCATCCTCTAACATCTTAGCCTGGTTCTCCATTGAATTCGTAATGATGACTTCTTCACTCTCCGATAGGAGCACATCTAAAGCCTTACATTGAACTACATTATGTGTTTGTTGAGCAACTATCTCCTCATCGCCACGACCAGGATCATTGGTCACCGAGTCATTCTCAATATGTTTATGATTTTGCATAATAACTTGAAGACAAACCTGATTCTCCTTGGATTTAGCATAGTTTAAATTTTCTTCACCTTCATTTATCTTCGTAGTTCCACTTGGTGTTGCATCATCAATCTGCTTAGTCCCACTCGGCTCTACAACCTCGACCTGCTTAGTTCCACTTAGCTCAGCAACATTAATCTGTTCTACCACCAACCTACCTTCATTTTGAATTTTTCGCCATTCCCGTCTTTCCTTCACCACTGGATCATCTTTTTTACTTTTTCCTTTCACTGGCTGCACATCCTGTCCAACTCTACAAGCTGCTGCAGGATGCCCCTGTCTTCCACACTTCGTACAATAATTGCCCATCTTCTCGTAGCTTACTTCCTGCCATATGGTCTTCTTGGATGAAATCGTTATCGGAAATCCCTCAACCATCTCATCCAGTAAATCTACCTCTACACACATTCTCACCCCCGTTGCCCTTGTTCGATTCAAAGTGGCATGATCTGTACCCAAAAATCTTCCAAACAGAGTTGCAAACATCCGAAGACAATCCGGTCTATATAAGTGCATTGGTAATCCAGGAAGGAAGATCCATTGAGATGTTGTAGAAGGTTCTTTATTCAGATCAAAATTAGGAGTCCACTTGAACATGCGGAACTTAGCACCCGCTAAAGACCTGCCCTCTCGAGCCCAAACATGAAAAAAATCGGCTTCATTCTTCAATTGGATAAGGACGTGAACGGCATCCATAAAACTGATAATTGGAGCCTCTTTCAACCCCCACATTTTTACTACCACCCGTCTCAAATCATCAATATTTGGCCGTGTAACCAAGAATTTTAACACTAGAGCAAATTTGAGATCATCCGCAAGCTTCTTCGTCTCTTGATCTGTAAAAGAAAATCCCAACAGCCCATTCATCAGTGTTGGGTTTTTCATTGGAATAGGAGGAGATTTCATCACGTTTCCACCTCCCAATCGTGCAACTTCTAAGAAAGATCTCCCCTGCTGGACAGATTTGGTCAAATCTGTGTTTCCATCAGGATCCGACCGTGGCTCCGACCCCATCTGGGTTGTCACCACCACCATGACGGTGGGTCTCGAGATGAACCCTACCCAAATCGGTGGGTCTCGAGACGAACCCTACCTAAATCGCCAAACAATAAGAACTTCTGTTCGTAAACTTTGTGAAAAATGTTGCCTAATCCGTAGTAATGGCATCGATCAATGAAAATTATTACTTGTGAAATGAAGAAAGAATCGGCCACATTAGAGTTATGAACCATTGGCTTTGTTCTTACTCAAAAATAGTAATGAATAATGAAATAGTGAATTTGTAGATGCTAATGTACATTGTTGTGCTTGATCCACAAGTAAGGTCTGGAATAATTCAGCCAAATTATTTCCTAAACCATACAATTCAAATCAACAATTTTTGCACCCAAAAACAAAGTAAAAAGAGAAATATAACTCCTAAGACATCTAACGAGTATATGAGTGTATTTACAAAGAAGTGGTGTAGCAATGTAGTTATTACATTGAGGTCGAGACATAAAATACGTCTCCTCCTCGTCTTGGATTTCGATTCTATATTTCTTTTGAGATATATTTAGTTGTACATAAAAATAAATTATACTTACTCTTAAACTAAGTATTTGCTTAACATGATTTTCAAGTTACTATTTTCTACAAAGTAAACTAAAACTCAGTAACTTAATTGAACTGAATGTTATGGTCAAATCAACAAATTCAGATCAATAATCATTTTGGACTCCAAATTAAAAATTTCCTACAGTTCTTAGCAATTTGATAGTTGATTGCTTGATCTCCGAGCAACACAATTCATTTTGATTTATAGTAATTGTAGGCCTTGCATAATCCACAATTTGTTGTGGTATTTTAATCGGAAATCAATTGTATCATATCTATGTTGATTTAGGGAAATCTTGAAGTGGGTTCTATTGATTTTTGTTATGCGTGGCTTCTTCACATACTTCAGATTCGTGTTTTCATGTATATTTGACTACATCAGGACATAAATTTTTGAGAATTACAGTTCAAAATCCGTGCAGTGTTTGGGTAATTGGGTTGGTGTAGATGGGGAAACCATTACTTTATGAGATATGGGAAAAACCAGCTACAATTTGTATAATAGGCATATGTAGTGCAATATGGTTCGACATACAGAAGAACATTGGGTATTCATATGTGGGCTTGAGTTATGATACTGTAGTGGAAGATCACCTCTGGGGGATAATAACATCTGCTTGATCACATATTAGTGTTCTTCATTATCATTAGTATTTGTTGTTTCGTAAGGAATGCTAGTTCTAGGGAGAGTGACTGCAGTTGGGTATTCTTGTGTCGTTTTTTGGGTAGACTACAATTTCGTCGGAGAAACGGCCTTCATCTAACTTGGATCTTTATGGATTTTTCTCACCTCCTATCAGTTTTGCACCATTTTAGTCTCTCATCTTTACGTCTATAATTGTTCCGCAAGTGAGTTTCCTTAGTCATTTGTCAAGAATCATTTGTGGATACTCTGCTAGGATGGATTGTGCTGATATGTATATTCAGTTTGAAGAAGTCTGGTACATATAATTTCAGCTTTCTTGAGATTGAATTGGTGACAGATCCTTCTGTGCCGTCAGTGCATTTCATAGCTTCAGGGGACGATAGAACCTTGCAAATGAGCACATTGCCAGATGTCGATAGCGATCTTGTCTAGCTTCTGGGAGAACTATTTATACTACAATACTTCGGGTTTATCAGGTCATTTAGCAAATGCTGTAATAAGGTGTTACTTCTAGGGGGTTGCTTTTACTGCTTTTCAGATCAGCATGAATGTCAAATGTTTTATGACACCATATGGAGAAATTAGTCACCCACGTTGACGAAGCCTTGTTTATATTATATGCTAAGTCTTACTCCAGGTAAATTTGGGATCGACTACTTGTGTGTTTTTTTTTTTTTTTTTTTTTTTTTTTTTTTTTTTTTTTTTTTGTCAATTTCATTTATTTTGTCACTATAACTACCCATAGGGATATTTTGTCACAAGACCTATAATGCAGCAAAAGCATTGTCTTAATCATGGATTATGTATTTTTCCACTTCGAAAAGCAAAAGGTTGTCATATTAAAGATGTAGAGCGAGTAATTTGCCTTAGTACAGACCTGATCCTTGTGAAGACCCGCCCACAAATGGGACGAGGATTTCCCTCTTAATCGGGTTGGTGAGACAGTGTAGAAAATTCAGTCATGAGACAGGTACTGGTAGGGACACGGGATGGGATTCTAGTCCAGCCCCGTCCAGAATTTTTTTTTTTTTTATTTTGATATAGTTCTTGTTCGGTCCCCATTATGTTCAAAATACATTTTTTTCTCTATTATTTTTAACTATACATTTTTTAATAAAATAATATTACATACAAACCCAAAACTTTTCTTTATTTTTTAACCATACATTCTCCATCAAAATACTATTCCAAAATCTTTTTTGAGCAAAAATTGGGGCTCAAACAGGCATTTAAAATAATTGTTTATACATACAATGGATTCAGTTAATTGGAAACATTAAATTGAAGGCCACAAATTCACTGAGGGTCTATTTGATGATAATTTTTTAGAATATGTCCACCTCTCTTTTTATGGAGTATTTTTCCAACCTGAACCCGTCCCTAATTTTTTCTCTTGGTTAACATTCAACTATATAACAGCATGTGATCATCAACCTTTCATAACTTTGATTTCTGATCATAATAATTGGTTCTGGAGTCATATATTATAGGGCGGCTGGTGGCTGTGTTTGTACATATTTTTACGGCATTTTTCTTCAGTATTGTGCATTTGCTTTCTCAAATTTATGACATTTTGGAAGGAAAGATTAATTAGTAACCTAAATTTTGGTCAATAATATTGTCTAGTGTCGTAGAATCCAAAGTTGCATTCTACATGCGTCAACACCCGTAAACGAAAAGTAAAACAAGGGGAAAAACATTACAGAATTCATTATAAGATGCAATTGCAATGTCATTCATAAATATAAACATCAATAGAGTTTTTTAGAACTACATTTTGGCATCTGCAAATGAAAGAATTTTGAAAGTGATGAATAACGGTGAATACACAAGACTCAGTGCTAAAATCAAGTGATATATTGCTACCCTCAAATGGGGCAAATAACCCCCGACTTATACCCCACAATAAGGCCAAGTTTGAGCCATATTAATGTAAGAATGAGAATGAAAAATATAGCCGTTACAAGTCCCACATAAGACATAGAAAATCAAATATGGTGACTTGATATGATGGATAACAATTATATTTTTTATTTTAATGGGAAAATAATAGGAAACAAACAGGGGCTAAATATACATGAAACAAATACAACTTCCAATTTGGAAAATCAAAGCTGAAGGTTCAATGTGCACTTTGAAGAACTGCAGAATATATTGATCTATTCTAATGGGCATGGAATGCAATATCATTTGGCTACAAGGACCTACAAGTGACAAACTAATTAATCTCTTCTACTGGTATAAAAATAAATGCATTAAGAGGGTTCAATTTAACTCTCAATCAAGTAATTGACCAAATGCAAATACACATCAAATTTTTTTTATACCGGAGGTTCACCCCCAAAGTTAGAGACCCTTTCTAAGCCCTTGTTTGAAAGTGATTTATTGAAAATCACTTGTGTCCCACACTCATTTTAAAACACACAACTCCAAAATAAATAAATAAAATTCAAGTTTTCCATAATATTTTAACCACGTATCCTTCAAAACAAAATCAATTTTCAAACAATCACAAGCACTAACTGTAGGGTTCCATATCTTCTTTTGAAAGATAGTTGCGGGCCTGACCACCCGAGTCAAATTTCATTACTCCCCTTTGTAGATTTGTATAGTGTTTATGCACAACAATTTTACAGTGGTAAAGGGTGATATTATTTGACTAAATAAAAAGATATAACAAGTACGTTAAAAATTAATATTAGCATGTGGTCTCGAAGTTTGAACGATTGACGCTAATGTATTTGAAGGTTGGGGAACTTTTGAATCCAAGGCATTGAGAGACAAATATCAGGATAACATATTCATAAGATTCAAAAGTTATAAAGGATAGTACGAGAAAAGAATCTCAAAATGCTTGGAAGAAGGCAGAAGGACAATATACATATCTGGTTCATATATGATTTATACAATTGAGGTAATAGTGATCTTCAATACACTATACGTTATCTGAAAACATTCCAAAAGAAACGCCAAATTGAAAACAATCAGGTAATAAGTAAAGTTGATTTGAACATGCATATCCAAATTTAGATCATCCAAGAAGCAGATTGAATTTTATATTATGCAAGATTAATATTGTTGACAAACTGAGAAAGATAATCTTCTAACAGTTGAAGCTCAAAGTTGGCTCGTACAAATATAAAAGCATGCACAACAATTTCACACAAAGTATTTAACAAACTATTAAAACTTGTTCAAATTGCAGTTATTGATAATTTACTCACTAGATGGGGGGGGGGGGGTGTTTACTA
>NC_036243.1:25280902-25333130 GCF_002742605.1 Olea europaea var. sylvestris | reverse complement strand
GCTGGGGGGGGGGGGGAGGTTGTTTACTAGAATGAACAACATATGAAATAAATATATACAAACAAGTGGACATGAACCAACTCAGTATAAATTGAGCGAAGGTCGACAATGGTGGTTGAGAAATATCTTGTGTCGATAGTAGATCTAAAGAAGCTCCTTGCTACAAGAGTGTTGTGATTATAATAGAACCAGTTGGGGGGTGAGGACAAAATCAACTCAGCCGAATGAGTTTGCTAAGGATTTGATTCAATGGTATCTTACGTTTCAGGTATTTGATCCCAAATTTATTGAAAATAATTTTTATTTGTTGGTGTGGGTCATTATCAGCTACATTTCCCAGGTACTGGCAATGACGTCTGTTGGGAAAAACAGGGAGGTTAATGATACAATATGAAGTATATAATTGCACAAGCAAGAACAAGATTAAAAGTAAAGAAGAAGATTGGCAGAGAAACTGAGCCTTTTTATTGACAACCATTGGAGAGAGAATAACAACGCAGCAATAATGCTTCTACGAAACTAAATGAAGAGCCACATATTGATAGGAGACTTCCCAAACCCTAGAAATAATACAAGATATGGAAACTAGGTTAAAAGTCGGGTAAAACGAAATAAGGAAAACCCTAGGCTGCGTCCTCTCGAGCCCTACGACGGCCTTATTGCTTTAAAATTACTCTCCTCGCTTGAGCATGAAGCCAGCAACCGTCCAGCACCATAAAATCCGACTTTTCTTTCTTGGATCCTATTTTGACATCTTCAAATCCAATAGTCCAAAACGCACAACCCTAGACCGAATTTGAATTACAAATCCAATAATCTCCACCTTGATACAAATTCCGGTGCAACGAAAGAAACTCCAAAATTTCTCTACCTAGAAAAAATAAGTCCGATTGTAGTGAAAGAAGCTAAACTCTTCATCCAGAACCAAACCTTTCCATGTTACAAAAACACTCTTCCTCTTCTACAGTATCCACAAATGATACACACCCAAACACCGGGTTCTCAAAATTTCACAAGAAATTCAAGATTTACCAAATAGGGTCAAAGCACACCCTATAGCAGAATCCACACTAAATGCTTTAACTGAAGGTCCCATGCTAGTCTCGACATCTTCAAACATTCCAAAAGCATAAACACCAACATCTACAACATACCTATCCTTAATGAGTCCTTTTCTAACAATTGAATACGATGGAACCACGTACGATGGTGGCAAAGCGAAATTACTCATATTTCCTAAACTCTCCTGAGTAGTGTTTTTCAATAACGACTAAGAGACAATCCCCAAAGGTACCATACCGAACTATATATCCACCACGGTACTAAAAATATCTAGATGTTTCTTTATTGATTGTGCATCACCTTCCAAAATATACAATGGAGACCTCTTCCATCTCTCTAGTATGACCAGGACAACGTTTTGGACCTTCAAGACTCCACCTCCACAGGAGAACGTGTACCTTTTCGAATTCAAGGTACTAAATGAGATGAGATTTTTTCTTAAGTCTAGAAAATGTTGAACACATGTTGAACCTGGCCAAGTATTCAACTTTCAATCTGACTCTTTCAATTCCAGCTACCCGACAAGTTTTGTTGGTTTCCATGACAGCAATACTATACGTCACCATTTCATATGTTTCAAACTAGTCACGATTTGGACATATATGGAATGAGAAAGCTAAATACAAAATCCACTCTTCGTCGGACTTGGATTCCACTTCATATATAGTCAACAATACATCTCCGCCACCCAAATTGTCCTCAACTACGTTGGTCTCGTCCAAATATCTAATTGCCTTCCATGACTTGCAGACAAATTACCTTTAGTCTGCAACTTCTTGCGATTCCTCTTGATGTGTCATTCCCTCTTGCAATAGAAACAAACTAAATTGCTAGAGTTTACTCTTGACTTATCTCTTCATCGATCACCATGAGTAACAAGAGCTTCCTCATCCCTAGATCCAGAATCAACTAGATGATTTATCTTCTGCTTTGAGAATAAAATGTTATAAACATCATTAATGGTGAGACTGTACAAAATTGTGTCCCTAAACGATGTATACGAAATGAGTAACGAGTACAATAGGATCAAGGCCAAGTCCTCTTCATCATACTTTACCTCTAACATCTCCAAGTCAGTGATGATCTCCTTGAACACGACTAGATGGTCTTCCAAATATCCTCATTCTACCATGCGATGAGAATATAACCTCTATTTCAAATGTAACTTCCTTGTTAGACTTTTGGTCATGCACAATTGCTTTAGTTTCAACCATAATGTAGCAGCTATTTTTACTTTCAAAACGTTCTAAAAAATATTGTTAGATAGATGAAGATGAATCTAGCCTTTCTATGAATCTAGCCTTTCTATCCCTCCATTGCTTCTCCTATGTTGTCTAAGTTCTGGGCATTCTGTCAAATCTCAACAATGCATTATCCAAGTCCATCTATGCCAAAACAGCTCATATCTTTACTTGTCATAGCGAAAACCTTGTATTGCGATCCAGAAGCGGAATATTATACTTTATGTTTGCCATCGATAACAGAAACCTTAAACAAAACTCAGAACTTGTAGCTCTGATACCAATTGTTGGGAAGAACGAGTAGGTTAATGATACAATATGAAGCATCTAATCGCACTAGCAAGAACAAGATTAAAAGTAAAGAAGAAGATTGGTAAAGGAACCGAACATTTTTACTAACAACCAATGGAGAGAATACTACAACACAGCAATAATGTTTCTACTAAATTGAATGAAGAACCATATATTTATAAGGGACGTCCCAAACTCTAAAAATAATACAAGATGTGGAAACTAGGTTGAAAATTCGTATTTGGGTCACAAACCCAACAATGGCATACTTAGAAACAAAAATACATTAATTTCTTCAAGTTGGAGGAAAACTTCTATAGTCTAGTATTAACTTAATACACTCTAGGATTATGCTAGCTAATACAATGCTACTTTTTCATTAGGAATTTAATTGAGTGTCCAAAAAGTAATACCTATAACTTGTCGGCATCTGAATTACTTTTGTGAACAGCATTGCCATTGACATGAGCTCTTTGTTGACCACCTAGCTTAATAAGTTGAGAGAAGCCATGACCAAGTGATTTCCAAAATCTTGTTGGAAGAGACGACTACAAATACTCAATGCTCCTCAGAATGCAGTTCAACTTGCTTTGCTGAAGCAGTATTAAGCTCAGAAAATCCAATGACTCCTAAGATTCTTCCTAGAAGCTCTTATTCAGTTTAACCCTCGATGAGAAAAGCTAAGTCAACAGTAAGTGTTGTTATGTAACCAATTGCTAGATGAACAATCACATTTGCAACCACTGAAGATCCAAATGCCAACATTAGAACACATAATTATAAGTTCTGTTGAGTTGTAATTGGAAAATATTAATGAATGATGAAATAGTAAACTTAAAAGTAAGATCTGCAATTGGTTAGCCAAATTAATTCCAATACAAAATCAATAATTCTTGCAACTGCAAATAGGAGAGGTGTAAAATGCAAACAAAATTGTAACTAATAGACTAGCATATTTGCGAAGAAAAGGTTTACGATCTGATTTATGCTGCAACATATTCATTATATTTAGTTGGTGACGATAGATTAATCCAAAGTTTGGAACCATGAAACGTCCTCCTCATCATCTAGAATTTCAATTCCAGGTTTCTTGTGAGGCATGCAGAATTTGGTTGCCCTATAAGAAGCCAAGTTACTTTGCTGAGATATTAGTAGCCGAGGTGCTTCGTCTGTTGCTAAAGCTCACGGCGATAGTTGTTCGCCAAATAGAACAATATCTGAAATCCACTTGAGTTCACCAAACTTAAGTTGAAAAATAGAATAATAGTGGAGCAATTTGCCCAGAAATAAGTACATAGTATATTTGAATGGAAGAAGCTAAAAATTAAAAGGATTGCAAAGCTTTTGTATTTATGAATGAGTGTTCAAAATGAAAGCGTAGAGAAAATGTAGGTAAAGATGTTTTACGACGTGTGAACACAATTCAAAGATGGTTAACACCTTTCATATAATAATCCACAAGACAACATTTGCAATGAGATTCTTCATAGTAAGATCAAAAGCCGGCATGCATGAACTTAAAACATGATATCACATTTTCTCTTGTGCTAGATTAAGATCTTAATCTAGTAATACATGATACACATTTTACTAGAAAATTTTCATAGTTTACATGAAGTGTCTCCATCATATTCCGTAATGTCTATATAGTCGTATCGATCTATCAAATTAGGGAAGCATATATGCGAGATCGATAGACGTAAATCATAAATTCTAGCATCTCATTAGGCAAACGAAGCTCAAAATCTAAATACGCTCTTATAGCATGAGATTTTGCCTCGTGTCACAGATTTCTAGTTAATATTCAACAAAATTATCATTTTTGGTTTATAATCACATTACTGATCAGTCAGACTTAAGGGCAATAAGCTTTTCGATCATATTCTTGATTCGAAATAAGAATGGACTGAAGAAAAAAATGTGTTAAACAATCATAACCGAAGATGCCATGATTTTTAAAATGCAAACAAATGCATATATGATGTAATGAAAAAAACTTCAGTTTCGTCTTCCTCCTTCGTACTGTCTAGTGTTATACCAATTATCCCTTTCAAACATGTCACGTGTATTTGCCCAATGCAGAAATAGGTAGTAATTTTCTTATCTGATTGGAGAATTCATAATCTGAAAATTGTAGTAACTTATCAACAAGCCAAAATGGTGTTGTGATACCAGTTATATGCTACATGGTTATTTTCGTAGTGATTTGTTGTGAATTCCATTTTGGCGGCTTTGGCTCCACATGGTCTTTCATTGTGTCCTTCCGTGTAATGTAATAATGTAATCAATAATCAATGTTGAAAATATACAAGTTTTTCCACTCACAGAATCATGTATATGAAGTCAACTCGGTTGGTAGGTTGTCTCGACCTCTTCATTACCACTTGAAATATGAGATAATATTTAAGTTAACAATTGACCATTTTAAGTAACTTCAATAATTAAATAGGTAATACTAAAGCCTACTCTCTCTATCTCTCTCTCTCTTTTTTTTTTTTTTTTTTTTTAAAAAAAAAATCTCCCAACTTCCTTTAATCAATTAAAATAATCAACCAACAATCCCAAATTTAACATAATATGAAATTTTTACTTACCTTTCAAAATTGAGGAATTCAAGTTTAATATAATAAGCACTTATTTTTTTTTTATCAAGTCATCAAACTTTTCTATTTTTCTGTAAAGTCCTGAATTTTATATTCTTAAACTGGTTGATGTAGCTCATTTAAGAAACGAAGCCAAAAGATATTTAAAAGTCCTCTCTTTTCCTCTCTCTCTTTTTTTTTTTTTTTTTTTTTTAAGAAAGAAATCTCCCAACTTCCTTTAATCAATTAAAATAATCAACCAACAATCCCAAATTTAACATAATATGAAATTTTTACTTACCTTTCAAAATTGAGGAATTCAAGTTTAATATAATAAGCACTTATTTTTTTTTTATCAAGTCATCAAACTTTTCTATTTTTCTGTAAAGTCCTGAATTTTATATTCTTAAACTGGTTGATGTAGCTCATTTAAGAAACGAAGCCAAAAGATATTTAAAAGTCCAACAATTTAAGAGATTAAATTTAATTAAATTTGATTACAAAGATTTGATGAATAACTGGGTTGCTATAATGTATTTCACATAGGCAACCCAGATTCGAATCACCATACTTATGTTTTTACAAAATATTTTTATAAAATTATTTTTAGTTAAAAAAACCTCATTTTTCACATTAAGAACAATTATATCAAGTTAATTGGATGAAATAATTATTTTATTAGTGGGAATTCATAGAGATCGGTTGCAAATCATATGAATAGTTCATTTTATGTAAATGTTTTATAAAACTTTCTATAAGAATTATTTTTTTAGGCTTAAAACTCTTCAAATCCCTAGTTAAAGACTCAATTTAACAAGATTAATGACAATATAACTCTCCCATTTAGAAAGGAAGGTTACAAGACGAGGAAAGTCACATTTTCATTATAACTCTCTTCAAATTTGAATTTACTCTTATTTTCTCTCAAAAATACATTTTATGTTAAGTTAAATTTAAAAGAATAGCAAGGGTGTGAAGAAGAAAGACTTTTACACATTTTGTTCCTTTATATTTTAAAAAAATACCAAGGTAAGTAGAGGTGCAAGTAGTTACTTCTTTTTCAATTTATGATTTTTCGTTAAAAGTATGAATGAATTGGTACCTCTGGGTACGATGCTTCGGCGCTACTATAGTGTGAATGATCATTCTCCGACTCTACATGTTATAGTAATTCTATAGAAATTGAATTTTGCCAAAAATACATCTACATGCGACAGTATGAATCTATAGTTCGAATTTTCAAGCCATTTCCTGATTTTAGTTTTTTAAAATGCTCAAAACGTGTTTAGTCTAGCGTTTTTAAAAATACATTTTCAAAAATAAGAAAAAATTTATAATTGAAAACTCAAAATAATTTTTTTCATTTTGAGTGTTTTCAATTAAAAAACTCAAATCACGGAAAATGCTCAAAACAAGCCGTTTTCTGTGTTATTTTATTATTATTATTATTATTTTACTAGTGCAATGCTCAGTAGTACTTGTAATCTGATACAATTTAGTTAAGTATAATAATTTTAAAACCCACAATATTTTTCAATTTCCATTAATGTTTTTTTTTATCAAAATCTCGAAGAACTATTATTTCCTTTTTAACTGTTCAAGTGACAGCAAAATATATCCAAAAGGATGAATGACAAACTAGTTATTTTCTTTACAACAATATCCATTTCTGATCTATAAATTTATTATTTACTATTTTATTTTTGTAACAAGAAAAAATAGAAAATTCACCAATTTTAAGATATATATTATCTGTTAATATATTAGCATAAAATTATTATGTTTTACTAAATAATCAAATTAATTGAATAAATGTCATAAAACAATTTCTAAAAATTTATTATTTATTATTTTAATTTTGTAGCAAAAATAAATAGTAAATTCATAAAGTTTAAAATATATATTATCTGATAATATATTAGCATAAAATTATTATGTTTTACTAAATAATCAAATTAATTAAATAAATGTCATAAAATAATTTCTAAAAATTGTAAACCAAAAGCATTTTCTAGTTTTCTGTTTTGAGAAATCGTTTTGAGAAATGACAAAATAAACACATTATTTGTAATTCGAAAATAGTCTTTCAAAACAAAAAAAAAAACTAAAAATAAATTCAAAATTGAAAGTAGAAAACGAAAATGCAAACTAAAAGCACCAGAAGTTTTTCTGCATTTATAAAAATCGATTTTACAGTCACTTAAACTGCAATGGATGTTACGTATACTTGGCTAGTAATCGAATTTATTGACACGTCACTCTTAACACTTCTATTGGAATTATTCATTTCGTCTAATGAGATTTTTTTTTCCTCAAAAAAATGTTCTTTTTAATGAATTTTTTACAAAAAATTTAAAATAAATAAACTTTAAACCTATTGAATGCATTTGTAAAGTCAAAAGTTTAAGTCCTAGGTGGATTCAATTTTCCCAATTTAATCAACTTAAGGAAATTAGTGAAAAAAGTAAATATTGAAAACACATTCTAAATTTTGTGTAGCAACAGTAGCACGTTTTGAGAGGTCAATCTGTCAAACAAATGAAAGGCCCGATCAGGCTTCAGTTTTCAGTTCTTCCTTTTTCCCTTCTTTTTTTAAACAAAACGAAAAGTCGCCTCGAGAGGTCCTTGTAGAAACTGACGTTAAGAGCATGTTTTGCTAATTCTGAGTAAAAATAAAGTTACTTTAAGTAATTTTAAATAAGTTTTTATTTGGTGATAGACAACATGCATATTTGGATTTTATATTATAAATTATTTTTAAGAAGTGACTCTAACTGATAGGTTAGGATCTGGTTCGGTTCTACCATTATGATTGAACAATTCCACGTATAAAATCCTCGTGTAGAAAGGTCTTTAAAAAATTCAAAATAAATCAATTGGTGCCAACCTCTATACGTTAAAATTCTCGCTTATGTTCGATGTTAGGTGACAAATTAAGGTCACCGGAAGTGCTTCTCAAATGTCCAATTTCGTAGGTACCATCATTTTTTATTATATAATGTGAATAATACTTTCCAATTGAATTTAGTGCATAATCTTGTAATGAGAGCAGTCTCCCAAGTTTATGGCTTAAACTTTCACTCTTTCGTCTTTTATAATTTTGGAGGTCTATTACACAAAGAGAAAACACATTTTAGTCATTCCCAATACAAACAAGACTCACAATTGAGTATAAAATTTGTTTAATCAAATTTGTTTCACCTATTATGTTAGGTTTCTAAATTAGATAGAGTAAATTAAATAATACAATTCATAGTGAAAACTATCGGCAGTTAGTTCTATGAATCCAAATCTTACTTCTATTTTTAAATCATAGAATTCAAGTATACTCCTCAAAATCTACAGAAAATGGAGATTGGGAAAAATTTTCCCTTACGTACAAAAGATAGCAGAACGAAAAACTAAAAGATGAGCCAGAAAAAAATAAAAATACAAAGTTTATGTTGTTCGACAAATCGAAGAAAAACTAAAAGATGAGCCAGAAAAAAATAAAAATACAAAGTTTATGTTGTTCGACAAATCATCGATTATTATAAGAGAAACAAATTTTATCAAAATCTGATCTAATCGACCGATCCAATCAAACAAACCTTGAACCATTGTCAAATCGGGTTAGTATATGCTTAAAAATCATATTTTTAAAAGTCGAAAAAAATTCAATCGAAACAATCGATTTAACCATAAAATCGACCAATCCACTACTGGATTTCCCGATTTCAACAGTGACAATTTTTTTTTAATCAAAAATTAAATATAAACTTTTTATTTCGGCCCAGCTTTTAAACAATAAGGCCCCAGTTTAACATCTTAGCAGCGGCCGCCCATTTTATAACGTGGAAATTAAGCGGCCACAGGTACTTTTCGTGAAGTCAAAATATCCCGTAAAGTAAGAATTTCTAATATGAAAATCCACTACTAGAAAGGCAGGGGGGCGAAGACGAAGTAAAGTTGAGTCTTGAGTCTCAGGAAGCGTTTAGGCCGGGTACGAAGCATTCTTTAAAGATCACTTTTCATATTCTAGGGCTGAAATTTACTTCTGCAGTTTTCAGGTTTTAAACATTATAATTAAATGTTCAAATCTTTTAACTAAATGATGCTCGTATCCCATGAAATTTGCATTCATATACGGGATTATTGTAACTTCCTCTATTATTGGAAACCCCCCAATTCTTCTCAAACACAATCTCCATTATTTCCTCGCTCAACTTTCACAATTTTTCAAATTCATCTTTCATAAATTTCCAACTTCCGAAATCGAAAGGTAATAGGTAAATTAAATGGTGAGATGAAGGCGAAGAATATGGTGGAGGTGACAGATAGAAGAAAACAAAGAAAGCCAGAGGATAGTTCAAAGAATATGCCATCGAAAAGGAATAAATCATATGGGTCGAGCAAAAACAGTCTGCCAATTTGATATTTTCAATTTTATCATTTTTTTATTATTTATTCGTGACATTTATTCAGTTAAATATTACAATCAAAGGAAATATGTGGGGGTTTCTATGTGAAAGATATGTTCTAAATTGTTCAATGATTTACAGTAGACCATATGTGACATGACAATCCAAATGTGACCAATATACTATGGATTTGTGACCTGCCTCAATAGCATGACATTGCATCTATGACCTTATTGCATGACAGATATTCGACTATATTTATATGTGACATCATTTATATAGTTGTCTGAGAATCTATATGTCTATTTTCTAATTTAATCTAATATTTCCACTTGAAAGTGATGTTTATGGATTTGTTAATGGATTGCATTCCATTCTCTGTATATGTGACATTAAATGCATGATTTATATACGATTATATGTATCTGTGACATATTGTTCCTATGTGTCTAAGACTCTATATGTTTGTGGCCTAACTTGTTATAATTTCTTAATATGTGACATGATTCATGTTAAAAGTATCGTACCCAATAAATTATGTTATGATTCTGTTCAGGCATGATTGCAGCATATTCACGATTATATATGCTGAATACTTGCTCCACGATGACAAAGATTCTATGTCCAAGAAATTTGACGCTGGGAAAACTAGGCTAGACATAGCGTCCTAGTTATATAAACATCAGGGGATATTCAAGCCTACAAAGGCGGGGAAGCATACAAAGGGAGAGGGGATTGTCATTGAGTGAGGATTGATAATGTATTTGAAATTTAGGATGATGATAGGATTTTGTAAAGGGTCTGAATATTGGCCTCTTTTCTATTTTCGTTTATAGTAGTTTGTGTGATGACACTCGTTGGAATTATTGTGATACTGTGGTTGTACATTGACATATTGGAAAATTGTTTGATTTTTGCATTTGATCAATTCTGGTGTCATTTTTTAGCAGGTTTGGTATTTTATGTTTGGTCACAAAACTTGAGATGTTTGATAGTGTTGTTCTATTTCATTAACAGTTTGTGAAATGTAAATGGTTTGTGTCAAATAACAGAATGTATATTTCTTGGTCACAGATTATAGTTTATTACTCATACACGTCTGTATTCAGGTCACAGATTAAAATAATTCCACTCAACACATGTCACATGTAATAGAACAGGTCACTAATCAATGTCATAGGTACTTAATTAGTCTGCTCAAGTCAAACGTAATAGATCACATACTATTTTCAGAATGTCACATATACATACAAAGGTTTCGGAACCAACTGCGCGGTTCATCTGCAGAAGTCATGGACTATAATATATTGTCACATATTTAGGTTATTAGGTCACATTTGGTAACTTTTTTAGATTACATGTTATGCAGCATATTTAACCATGCAACAGTCACATACTTAATGTACACGGGTCACCGATATTAATTTGATGGTCACTGTTGATATGATACATAGTTAACCCTTCACTGGACAAATTCTACTATATTGGTCACACATCATAATATCAAATCAATGAATATTTCATTTACAATAAAATGATATACCAATAAAGATATACGACCACTTTATGAAGTGTTAAATGCTATAAAAATGATATGTTTGCTGCCTAACTGTGTCATCATCTGAGTTGTTGTTCTTTGGTTTTTGTCCTTTCTTAATTTTGGCTTAATGGAACCATATTACTGCATCTTCTCCGGTTGTGACCACATCCTCCACAACGTACACTCATCATGCACACACATGACAACATATTTCTTCTTGTCCGACTAAACAACCATAAACTCAAACATGTTCTTTATTGCGAAAAAAGAAAGGCTCAATTTTAGAATTTCTTTATCACGAAAGATCTTTACTTCATCCACATCTCTGGCATCGGCGATTCTCACAACTATGACTTTTTTTTCAAATATGTGACCTACTAGTTCAATTGCTGCATTGCAAATGTCTGATGCCAGATCCTGTAATGAAAACAACTCTCTAGTACTTTGTACATCAGTTAGAACTGTAATCCTATGTTGCTCAATTTCTGCTACTGTTACATTAATACTTAATGGGTATTTTGAAGGGTCACGATCCATTTCCTTTAGCGTAATGTACGACAGTACACTATTGTCACTACATTTTTTTTCTCAGAAGTCAAAACTTATATTGCATGTTCTAATATACACTATTGGTCTCAGATCTTATACAACTTGACACGACATATTGAACCGAGGTCATAGATCACTGTATATTGGTCACAAATCATACGCAACTGACACAACTTAGTGAACTCTAGTCACAAATCACTATATATTGGTCACAGATCATATGCAACTTGTCAAAGTAGAATGTACATACATATTGGCCACTGACCATATTCAAACAGATTCCAGGTCACATATATATATGCATACACTATTAACATTTCAATGAGTAGTTAAATTAGAAACGCACAGATGGTGAACAAATATTTTAATTATGTAGTTCACTATATCGAATTCACGTCATAGACTTATGTTTCTTCATTACTTTCGCGTGTACGTATATGTAATCAGATGTACAAGTTCTATCAACATTGACCATAATTGTATCAACAATGCAGTAGTTGATTTAGAAACAAAAGTAAAAATTGATCATAGAGCTTAATGTACCCAATTGCAATGAATGGATGTATTAATTCGTTAAAAACGTCAAATTCATGGATTCATGGCACGACTTACTGATGGTAACTAGTATATGTTTTTCTGACACTGCTTCAATTTGAAATCTCTGATTGTGAAGTCAACAACCTTTCGAACTATTCCCAGAAATACAACACAGCCATGGCGTTAACTCTGTTACATTGTGATGAGATAATTCAATTTGTGAATCTTCAAATTGTGACCTTGAATGTTGATTCCGCCACCGATAAATGTCAAACTGATAGTAAGTTTGTATTTTAGAGAGGTTGATTTATTTTTTGGGGAGTCCGCCTAAAGAAGGTAATTACTGATTGCACGTGAACTATTCCCAAAAGTACAACACGGCCATGGCGTTAACTCTATCATATTGTGATGAGATAATTCGATTTGTGAATCTTCAAATTGTGACCTTGAATGTTGATTCCGCAGTGATAAATGTCAAATTGACAGTAAGTTTGTATTTCAGAGAGGTGGATTTATATTTTGGGGAGTCCGCTTAAAGAAGGTAATTGCTAATTGCACGCTTGAATTGAGGATACTAATTTAACAGAATATATATATATATATATATATATATATATATATATATATATATAACCTGACTTTTGAATTTTGGAACTTTCTGACTTGGAGAATGAACTGTACATACTTAATCCTTGGATTATGTTTTTTTCCCTTTTATAACTTGCTCTAGAATTTTTATGTGGAAATTACCAAAATAGTCAACTTTTGGGTTTTCATCTACAAAAATGTCACTTTTTTAAACTCATTGTAAAATTGTCAATTTTGGTCTTTTTTGCCCCGCAGACAAATTTGAATCCCTTCTATATCTTTGATTAAATAAGACGTGACTAGTCACAAAATTGTACAAAAAAACTGTGAAATGTCAGGGATACTAAATGCAATGATGAGAGAGAGAGGAAAAAAATCAACTCAAAACCGATGAAGAAGGTGAGAAGGCCAAACAAAGAAGGAGGAGAAACCCATCTCACACATTCCCCTTTCTCACTAAAGTCAGCAACGGTCTACCTCCATACCATCAACGACCACCTCCATACACGACGTTTACTGTCGACAAGCTAATGAAAGGTAAACTCAATCTCGTCTTTCATTCGAATCTGCAAAAGGCGAGCAATTACTCCCCTCTAGCGTTGGACTCTTTCAACGTTCAGCAGTCGATAACCACCGTCAATCACTCCACCGCCGACCAAGACTGTTAGTAATATCTTCAGGTTAGTGTTTTCTTTATTTTTTGCATTTTGTTTTTTGGAAAAAAGAGGAAGTTCTTCTACATTGTTCATAGAGTATTGGCCGTGTACGTGGGTGATTCGAAGATCTAGAATTTTGAAGATATTATTCTCGGAAAATAAGGTTACGGGTTACCTTCAAGCAGAAAATTTTGAAAAATGGGAATTCCCCACAATTTTTTTTTATAAATACCCAATTAAAGAATTTTGGACATTGGGAACAAACCTAGAAAACCACAATCTGAATTTCAGAAACTTAGATTCACTCACACTAAAATAAGTGTTGAGCAAGTTTTTCAAAAATTTATCTGGTGTGCTTGCATTTTTTATCAGAAAGTGATCTTTTTAGTTACTCATATTGTGTTAGAACGTAAATTGATGTTTTCGGAAACAACATGGCTGCTGAGATTGAATTTTTACCTCTGTTTACGGCCGTAGAAGGTGAATATAACTGTAATGATAATGTAGCTGCTGCTGAGAAAGATGGTATAGATGATTTGAGCAAATCCTCGAATGGTAAACCTACAAGGAATATATGTGTTGTATAGTATCACAAGCGCTACTACACTAGTGTCACTATTTGATTTGGTAAGTGAACTCTGCTCACCAATCAAGCTTCAATCTTGTATGGTTGTATTAATCCAGTTAAAAGCTGCATGTTTACTAATATGTAGTTTTTTTTATTGTTGTTACGTAATTGTCGTTCCAGTTCTTATTTTAGTATGATATGTGAGTTGCAATATTTGATCTTAAATTATGAAGTGAATCAATTGAAATTATAACATTTAGTTGCAAAGATAGATGAATGACGTCTCTTTTAGTGTGCATTCCACTTGTGAATGCTAAAAGAATATGTTGTAATGATGCATGAAATAATTGCAGATCCTAGTGAATAATCATGTGATTGTGCATGTGTTCGTAACTTCTATGATCCTCCATTCTGGAAATTATCCTCTTATACAAAAGCAAAGTTTTCCGCTTTAGCAATAGCTACTTTCAGTTGCATATTTTTTAATGTGGAAATTACCAAAATAGTCAATTTTTGGCTTTGCATTTACAAAAATGTCACATTTTTTAAGTGTTTACAAGATTGTCAATTTTGGAAAATTTTGGAATGACTTCTCAGTTTTACTTGTTACCCTCTTTGCCGAATCCATTATTGTTAAGATTGAAATTACAATAATACCCCTTATCCAAAGGGTAATTTGTCCATACAATTTTTGAGCTTTATTTTTTTTATTTTTTTTTATTTTTGGGTGCATAGATAGAAGCTATCGTATAAAGAATTTTTGTGCAAACATTTTGGATTCAGTAGAGGGGTATTTTGGTTGATTCAAGGTTGTGGAAGCTTCTTTGTAATTTGTGGCAATTCGTTGAAGTTTATTTTGTGGTTGAGTGCTTAGTCTTTTTCCAATTATGGGGACACAAAGTATAATAGGTTGCATTGTGATTCTGTACATAATTAGCCAGCTTCAAATTTGTTAAGAATAATGTTTATTTCCTCGTTCTCAAGATTAAATTTATCTTTTATTGCAATGAAAGTTGGAGAGTTCCGACTTTATCTTTTTCTTTTGGATAAAAAGACTCAATGTGATGTTACTTGCTGTGATATATATGCTTGATAGAGTGTTATAGAGTTCTTTTTCTATGAATTTTAGGTCTTTTTAACTTGTGAGTCCCGGTGATTTGGTTAGATGTTATTAGTGTAGTTTAGTTTTAAATTTTGAAATAGTTTATACCTTTTGTTGTTTATAGCTGTATATTATATTTGAGGCATTGCGGTTTAAATTTTACTTTTTGTGGTCTGTCAAATAAATACGATGGAATAAATTATTGCATCTTGCTTATCTGAGTTTTCATTAAATAAGTTCAATGCCATGGGGGCGTTGAAACTGTAGTGTAGTACTAAATGCCAAAATATATGACAAGTTCATGCAGTATGCGTGCATTCAGGTTTGTGTTATTAAATGAGGTGTATAAAATGGTGTCATTGATAGTTTTAAGTATTCCTCTTATTATTGAGGTGTATGACATTGTGTCCTATCTACTATGATCTCTAAAATTGTTTCGTTGAAATCACTTGCACACATATCCTTCACTGTCTCATATTAAGTCTCTATTTATGGTCACTTATTTGAATTTGTTTCCTATTTCTGAGAATATGTACGCTAACTGGAATGGCTACAAATTCGTAGGTCGTTTTGATTTTTTTGGTATCTTCTACTTCTATGTTAGTAATGATCATCATAGTGTTGCTGACATTTTTCAACCCTCTTGCATGTGAATAATGTTTAGGGAAACAATTATTGACGTGTGTTTCTAATTTCGGTAGTGTGGTCATCATCCGGACACGTCCAACAGCCATTCTATTCCAAACCTCCCATTTGTACATACCAGGTAAGGATTCTAACACTTTCTTTCATTTTCAAGTGGGTTAGACATATGGTGTATTTTTATATGTAACTTACGTTACAACCTATGCTTGTATGGTGACATATGCATAAATACGATTGTCCATCTTTCCAGTTTCTAGCATGCATGTGTGCCCGTGTGCCTTCACACATCCTCCGATTTTATTTCTCAAACATACTTTTATGTGGCAATACATGATATGTTGAACTTGTACCCCTTAGCACGCATACCAACTTCCAGTGGACTGTTGACCCCGACACTTGACCCTCTGTTTTTCTCGATAGTTACCCTATCATCTCTATTTAGACATCAATCGTCGGTATCGACAGATCTCCACAGACAGTCTGTCGATACCGACATTTGATCTCTGTACTTCTCGATAGTTCACTGTTTCCATGCATGATGTCACTTCATTAAATCGTTAGAAATTACACAATATTGTCTATGTTTATAATATAATCCCATGAGTTTTGTCAATGCACATTACAGGACAGAGGGAGTTTGAACTCCTGATTCTGGAAGATGCATGGTTATAGGCCGACATTTCCCAACGAAGCAACCTGAAGTACGTCAAGACCGTGATGGACCATTTTGATGAGCGACAACGTGAGGACTTTCGTAACTCCTCCTTAGGGTATTTGGCTGAGGTTCCAGATATTCAATCTTCCGCTCAACTAATCCAGGAGCTAGTGTTCAGAAGCGTCTGCACTGAAAAGGTCAATGAGCTTTGGTTCAACGTGCAAGGCCATCTGATGAGATTTGGTCTACAAAAGTATGCTAATGTGACGGGGTTAAGATACGATCTATTCCCAGAGGGTGATGATTTCGATTGATTGTTTGAGAGAAAAAGGTTGAAAGAGAGGTACTTTAAGTCCAACGACAAGATTTCACTAGCACAACTACAATCTACTGTTGCCCAACCGTCGATGACCCGTGCTGATCGCTACAAGCTAGGGCTGGTTTTCATTGTCGAAGGAGTTTTCAATGCTTTGGATAACAATGTCAGTATCCATTTGCAGACACCATCAATTGTCGATGACCTGGACTTTTTTTTTGCCTACCCTTGGGGTAGAGTCGGATATAGGCGTTTGTTGTACGGGTTTCAGGGTAGCTTCGCAAGAAAATTCCAAAAGGCCAAGAGGAAGAAGGAGAAGGAGATTACTTACACAGTTCACGGCTTTTCCATTGCCATGCAGATACGCAAAGTTTGTAACATTATCCTAGCATGCATGATTTATCCCTCTGGTACCATCATACCTACAATCACGCTAATTTTAATGTGTTTCTCTTGTTACAACAGGTTTGGGTGTACGAGACGATTCTAGAGATTGGAGAACACTTCGATCAGCGAGTCGGTGATCAAATGGCATGACTTCTTCGCTGGTCCACACGAAAATAGCCACAACACCGTACATACGATGCATTTTTCAAAAATGTACAGGTACAACTAGAACATGTGCTCGTTTCCATTTTAACGTCTCATGACAATCTTCTACGTTCTCATATGATTATCATAACCTTATTTTGCAGTTGTATGTGTACGCCACACTTCGCCCCACTGATGCAGAGGTCGAGTCGCCCTATTTTTCCACTCTCGTGCCGTACGAGATCCCCTGGTGCTTGTACTTGATGACATTGCCAGGACTGTTCTTGCGTCGCAATTTAATTCATCGCACACCGGTAGTGGAGTTGGCGGATAGTCGGGAAGGTAAGATTCGGACGATGGAGTGTCTAGTGGAGGAAGTGGTGAGGATGAGACATCCAGAGATGATGACAGCAATGGGCAGTCAGGAGGTGATCGTGATGGCGGCGATAGTGAAGATCGCGATGGTAATGATAGTAAGGATACTGGTGAGTCTTCCATGCCTTCGACAGCACCAATTTCTTCTTCAGTGCGAGGGCCTACGACACAGACATGACTAGTTGGAACATCTGGATCAAGCCTTACCAGAGGAGAAGTTGAGGAGCTGCTATTGGACCAAAAAATCCTCTTTGAAATGCGACTCCAGACCGTGAAGCTTGAAATTCAACAGCACGTGACGTCTGAATGTACAAGACTCTGAGAGTTCATTGCTATCTATGTGGCCCCACCTGCTTGGATCACCGCATCAAGCGTGACGGGCGCTAATGTCGAGGCCAATATTTCAGGTAATTTACCAGAGGGTATGACTCTTACGTGTATAATTGTTTTGCTTATCGAACTTGACCATAGTCCAACCGTGCTCAACGTACCTGTTTTTCACATTTCGTTTCGTGTTACAATTGGGACGTAGACGTACATGGATGAGGCACGGAGCCATGCCAGATGAGCATGACATGGCAGTAGACACAAGACGTTCACAACTTCTAGGTATGTGCGTTATTCACGAGCAAATCGAAACTTGTTATTTCATGGTCCTTGCATGATGCTTGAGTTGGTAGATGTAATGTACTCTCACTAAGTCACTGTTGTTTTCCATAGACGGAGCTTACAGTGTGCCATGCTCGGACGAGGAGGAGCTGCCTGTACAAATCGAACATCTGCCTGATATTGTGGGTAATACATGTGCAAATCGAAACATGTTATTTCATGGACTTTGCATGTTGCGAAACTTGACATAACAAATCTACTCACACTATTTTACTGTTGTTTTCAATAGACGGAGCTGACGTTGTGACATGCCTGAAGGATGTCCACGAGCCGTCACCTACTTCAATTGACAATTCGCAAGGTATTGTGTCCTTTACGAGCACTTTTTGCAATTTGATGTCATGGCATTTGCTTCAGTTGGGATTTCGTGAAATAACAACTTATTTTCGTAATATGATTCTTGTAATTTTCGTAATATGATATTCGTATTGAATTAGATAGAGGATAAAACCAGCAGCACATGGTCGTGCCTGATTTGAACGGTATGTGGTAGTTCTTTTTGCATTTTCTTGCGTAGTATGCGCTGTTATTATCTGCGAACAAGTGACCTGGAACGCTATGCATTTTCTTTCATTGTATTAATTAGATAGAGCAACCAAAGAGCCCTCACATGCGGCCAAGGTCAGCGATGCAGAGTTAGATGGTTGCAACGTGACGGATGGCGAAGGTAAGTTCATTTCATGCGTTACGAGTGCGTATGATACGTATGCTTAGTGGAGGGCGATTCGGGTAACTCACTCGGCCCATTCCATTTTGTTGTAGGTGTTATCGCTGAGGTACCTATTCCAACCGCTATATCAAAAGTAGGAGGCAGAGTTACTACGACGAGACGATGTCCCGCTCCTGCTACGAGGACTCCATACACGAGGGGGACGGGGAAGAGAATAAAGAAGTAATTGTGAATGAAGTGACGGGATAGCAGGACGATGGTGTTGTTTTTTATTTTGCCTTATCATTGGAGGCGTGGAAGTGGTGAACAATGTTGAGGGGAACAATTATTCACTCGTTTTTACGTTTATTCTAATATTTACGCTTGAATTACTCTTGGCATGTGTGTTGGAATTTTGATGTGGGCCTAGCATCTTACGTTGTCCGTGCATTATGACCATAATCCTTGTCTAATTTTGATGACATTTTGTTCTACTATTACAGGCCGGATAACTTGACCATGTGTTATATTTTGTGAACTTTGCGAACGTAAGTTCGCATGATAAGCGTTGTTTGTCACACTCATACATTAACTTGCTTGATAATTGTCCTCTTGCAATGTTCAATCTCGTCTCTTCCCATCTATTGCACTTAGTCTAATGTGTTTCTTTGCTTTTTAAATACGTTCTCTGCATTCTTCTAATACTGTGTTATCGTTGAAGTTAGCTTTTGAAAAATGATCTCTGCATTCTTCTAATTTTTAAAAATGTCCAACTTTTGACTTGGTTTCTATTTGATTTGTCATCAGCACGCATTTAATTATTTTCCTTAAGTGCTTTTCAGCTTTGAAAGATTTGTTCCTGACACTACATTGCTAAGTGACAACATGTTTTGTGGTACGATTGAGCTATTTGCAAAGCTAATTTTGGTTTAAAATAAATGTTATCTGTTATTTTTTTACAACATGATGCACATTTCTATTTGATTTTCCCAAGGAAATGTCATGTATATCTAAAAGTTCTGCAATTGCGGCAAATTTGCTACTTCATTTATGCCATTTCATTGGAGGATGACAGCTTATCAAGGTAACCCATTTCATACTTAACACTCTTTCATGCTAGATCTTCTGTACTAAACGTACTAGTACTATAATTAAAAAATCGAAAAATATCATTATAACGTTTACATTGTGAAAAAACCTGACAACTTGTTGCAATCTAAATATATGGCCTATTGTTGCAATATAAATTCAGCGGACGCCTAGGATCACATGCAATTCAAATATATCATTCTTCATATTTGTCAGTTATGACATATTTTTGCAACCCAGCCCTTTACGGCAAGCTTAGGATCACATGAAATTCAAAGATAAGAACAACTTATTCGAAATTTACGGCATATTTCTGCTACGTTAATGTACCATAAGCTTAAGATCACATGCAATTCAAAGATATGGTTCGTCATACGTGTAATTTGTGGCAAGTGTGGGCAGTCTAAATTTACCATAACTTTAGGATCACATGCAATTCAAATATATCATTCTTCAATCCACTACAACGATGGTAGGTATATCAAGGTCCGACTGTGTCACATTAGGTAGCCGCCACTGTCATGTTAGAAATTTTCTGTAAGAGTAGGAACACATGCAATTCAAAGATAATTTTGTTTCAAATTTGTAATTCGGGGCATATTTTTTAACATAGATTGTAGAGATATGAGCTCGTACAGACGAAGGTTGGGTACTAAAAATGAGGCTTTGGTGCACTTTCATGAGATGCGACGAACAGTGAGAATGCGTGGAACATGTTGTACAGGCATATATTCTGTCAACGATCCGCAGAGATGAATTTGTTATTTTTCCGTACTGTGTAATATTACCGTCTAGTTCAAACATTTTATGTGGCATTTATTCGAAACTGTTAAGTATATTTGAAATTTATGTACAACAACCCTCAGTTTGCAATGAAGCCACTTGGCTCGCACTACTACGGCATACGTCTGGACTTAAATCCAAATTTCTTGCTTGTATTTGGAACGTGCATGTGCCTTCGTAACCCTAAACATGGTTAACATCATAAGCCAATAAAAGTGCCCAAAGCATGACAATCGTGGTGCAACTAGTTGACAACGGAGTTAATGTCTATTTCATTTTTGTTTCATTCGTCGTGTAACATGTGCGTGAAGATGATGTCCCATTTTTGTGAGACACTACAATTACAGCCATGGTACGAGTACTAGATTTTTTTCACAAACACATTTTAGCTGTAGGAATCTAGATTTAGTGAATTGTACAAAGAGAATAAAGAGTCTTAAAGGTCCTACTAATTATGGAGAAATGGGAGATAAAAGTACTCTAAATTTATTAAACCATCACACCAATTGCTTTTCAAATGTACAAGGAGATTGGACTTGGTGGTTGAGTAGATGATGACCATAATTGCTTCCACCCTTCAAGTTGCTTATAAATACAGTGTGAGTACATTGTCATTCTTAAACAACTTAGTTGAATAGCATTTTGAGAATTTTTGTCTCTCACAAACATATTTCGTTTCATCAATACTTTACTACATCAACATAATGAGTTCGTCCACACAAAGCATCGAACCGTTCAGCATGGACGAGCCGTTGTCGGTTCCCGGTTTACCTCCATTATTTCCAATCTACATTTCATCAGACGATGAGGAAATTAACCCTCATACGGTTAGGAGAGCCATTTCTCCTATTTTCTTCCCAACTTGGAAGGTGTTGGGAGATGATGGGCAATCAAAAAATGATGTGTACGATGCGGTGTTCGCAGTCGACGCTGGATATGAGGGACAGTCCGATGACAACGATGAGCTGGCGTACATCCCACAAAATGAGGTCATTATCATCTTATCTGATGAGTTAGGTGAAGACAGCGGGGGAGAAAGTTCAGTAGTCGACGACGAGTGAAATGCCGGCCATGAAATGTAGTGAATAAGTAGTGTATAGTCCAGTCTTCTGTAGGGATGAATTTGGTTAACACAAAACCAAAATGTCTGCATGAACATGTCCCTAAGCTGTAATCCGAGTAGTGTATTTTGTGTAATCCAGTCCGACTGAACTGTCGAGAATTACAGATTCCTATCCATCGGGAACGATAAATTAATCGTCGGGCTGTAGATCTATATTTTGCACCATGTTCAGTGGATCTTATGAAATGATGTTTATTGTGAGCTGAATTGACTCCATGGATTACGATGTTGCAAATTATAATAAATTTTGTGGGTATTGAAAATAACATTTTTAAATGGACAAAGCAGGGAAGTGGTTTCGTGTCCTGCCTTCATGTATATTGAATGACCATAGAGTATGATTGGCTAATTGTATGTTGTCAAAGATATTCTGACAAAACCTTTTACTTATGCTTATTCTGAATGATGTACGTAGATAATATGTTCGCAAACACCGTTATTTGTGTTGACGTTAACAAATGGGGTTCATAATACACACAATTCAGTGAACTAATTACAACATTGTAATTTACTATTCATTTGGCTGGGGATTGAAAACTGCAAATTATTATACCGTGTGATTCGTACAAGGTTTTTCTCACTACCTTCAAATATTTTGAACGATCGTACAATTGAAGGGTTAACTGTACGTCTTTGAAGACATTGTGTAAACATGTTACAATTATGTTGTTTCCCATTCATAGAATCTATAGTTTACCATATACGTGAAGCTGATCTTGAATGCAGAACACATCTGTCAGGACAGACATTTCACATGTCGGGATGTTGTGTACGTACTGAGCAAAACAGTCGAGTATGAAATTCGTATGTGCACAAAAGGATGCCGAACGTCCATAAATGGTAATTATCACAAACTTTATAAGATAACTTCATAATGTACAGTGTAGTATGGAACATTGAACATACAACGTCGATCATACTGAAAACCTTTAAGGAACTTGTGATGCATTGGGATTTGAACATGTGCTTCGATTATGACCAAGTCGAGCACAACGAGTGCATTTCCTGCTCGACCATGCAGACTCGTGTCTTGAACGCTTACGTCATGTCGTGGTCTACCTGGAGGGCGACGGACGAGTGGTGGCAAAATAGGAGTAAATGTAATTAAGCTAGGAACAACCCAGTCCACTTCACGTTCAGTAGGATATATAGCTTTACTATAGGCACCTTACCAATATTCATATGTGTAATAAGGGAAGCAAAGGTTATACATAGACTTTCTTCTGAAGCAAGTAACATGAGTTGCATGAACACATGGCATACGGTTTAGTTGGAACTTACGACACATGCAGGTGTGTTCGAAAAAGTCAACTATGCCCACGTCGTTGGATATTCCAACCTAAGTTAAGTTATTTGTCAACAAATGGGCTCGAAGCCTAGTTCCACTTTCGAACGTCATCCGTAACTCGTTCTCCATCCTCAGTGTCAATATGGTACTACATTCGGTCGCATTTTTTTGACGTTCGTAAAACCACTTCTGCATAGTACTCTGAATGTGTTCAACCAAGCAAGTTATCGGTAAAGAACGGGCTTGTCTCAACATGGAGTTCAAAGACTCTGCATTGCTGTTCGTCATAATGTTGTAACGGTGGCCAATAAATAGTGCTGGGGACCAAAATGAATAACATGTACGCTCTAAGTACCCGTGCGCTCTTGTGCTCATCCTACGAATTTGTCCTATGAGTCTTTCAAAGTCCTCAACCCGATAAGTTGTGGCAGCTCGTTTGAATAGAAATATTGCACTTGCGTTGCTGTACCGATGTATTAGGTTCTTTTCGAGATGCCAGATACAACAACCATGGTGAGATAACGGAAACAACTGAGTAATAGCTTTGTTTATGCTCTTTTTCCTATCCGAAACAATTACAAGGTCTTCGAAGTCCCCTATAAGCTCTTTCAAGTTGGACATAAACCACTTCCTGGATTTATTGGTTTCAGTATCCACGATCCCCCGTGCCAACGGATATATCTGTTTGTTACCATCTTGGGAAGTTGCCACTAGAAGTTTACCTTTGTATGGACCTTTCAAGTGACTGCTCTCAACACAAATAATAGGTCTCAAGTATTGCATGTAACCACGAATGCTTGCACTGAAAGCTAGGAAGAAGTAATGAAACCTATTTTGAAAATCAAGTTCGATGTGGGTTACTGTCCCCGAGTTACTCTCTCCTACGATGTGGCAATATGAAGATAATTTCTAGAAACTGGCTTCCGGTGTACTGTATAGCATAGTAAAGGCATGAAACTTCCCCCTACGAGCTTTGTTGTAATTGATTTTCACACCGAACTCACATTCTATATCACTTGCAATAGCGGTAGGTTTATACGTTCGGTATGGAGTATCCAATTTTCCCAAAATGTGCTTGACAATTACAGAACTAGTGGCATGCTGATGTGTGTTACGACGAAAATCAAAGAAACATGTGTGCACGTTGATGAATTTACGTATCATGAAGATTGCAGATTGTTTGACAGTAGAGCATGTAGCATTTACTTGCAATTATCGTCCACACATGCAACGGTTAACTTTTCATGCTTGACCTGCTCACCCGAAATTGAAACTTCTCTTGCAAAGCAAGCACACGAATCTTCAATACAACTGTTTCTTGCTAAAAAAATATTTTCTTTTCGGCAAGAACGATGACTGTAATCCACTCATTTGTGCTTGAACTTATGGAATGTGATGACATTGGTTGGTCAATGTCAGGAATAATAGCACCATCTGTACCATGTAACAGGTTGTCTAAGTGCTCAAGGGATGTTGCAGCCTCGATATTGTCAATTGGAGGTTCGGGTGCTTCAGTGTTCGACACACTGTGCTGATGATTGAGCTCACCATGTTGTAAATTTTTGGGGCACTCCGTTCGGTCGAACAGGTTCCCTACACAGTTTACTTCCCTCACCATGTCAACACCCGGGATCTCGATTTCCAAAATAGTGACGTAGAGTGCAGTTTCCTTATGAACAGATATGTACCAATTTAGGTACTCATCGTCGCATATCTCTTTCGGAGTTATATTCAAATTTTGGACTTTGAACTTCAATTCGATTTCATTGTGGGCTTCAACAATACTAAGTTTGTCCTTCAACCGTAATACAAGTTCTGCTACGGTAATGCTTCTCGACGCTAAAATGGAAGTCCTTTTGTCCCCTCTCTACTTCCATTCGTCATCCACGTGAACAAAGTTCCTCCCATACGACACGATGAATCTCAAATCTTGAGCCATACTTGAAATGTTGGGACTACAAAAGTGAGAATTCTGTACATTCATATGTCGAAGGATTTAATATCGACAAATTGGCGCATTAGAATACTTTGATCCATGTAGTACCAAAAAGAGAAAGCTTTTCAAGTGTCGAAATCGACAATTGAATTCTCTGTCCATCTCAACAATTACTAAATGTCGAATTCGATAGGCTTAATGTCTAACCCGACGATTTCAACGAAACTGCTCAATAGTTGAACTACCATAAGTTTTGGGGAAGCTAAAAATCATGTGTTTGGATGTTTGAAGAATTTATTGCAAAATATCAATGGTGTTAATCAATTCTCAACTACGACATCAACTGATCTTCCAACACATAAAGAAAGTATAACTCAGTACTTCATTAAATATGGAATTAGATATGGAATCCTTCACATTTTGTTGAGAATATTGGTATTTTTTCCCTTCTTGAAATATACCAAAAATAAAACACATCAATAAATAAGAGATTAAAAATGGACAATTATTTATGACCATGTTCTATTGAACATTTAAAGTAGTCAAGTATGGCATGAAAAGATTTCTTTCCTGCTGCCTCATCTTTGAGATTGGCCAATGGCTTTCCTTGTTGCCTTGTTGATGATAGAAGGGAGATGAAGAAGAAGAAGAAGCTATTTCAAGTCCTACGTGTGTGTGTGTTTTTTTGTACAGATTCCATCCTTTTTTTTAATCAAAATTCATATTATACAATATAATATTCATTTCTTCAATGTTAACAATAAAGAAAAATAAATAATCACATCACACCATTAATTGCATTCAAATCACGCATTTATTGCTCTTAAAAAGGTGTCAAATGGTAAGATGGACATTTTGTCGGGGAAAAGTGACATTTTTGGAAAAAAATTTGTGCAAGGCAAATTTTTTTGTGGATTTTCAAATTTAGTGACATTTATGTAAATTTCCCAATTTTTATTGAGAGCGATGGATGAGGGATTGCTTCAGTACTTGGAGTTGAGCAAATGCATTTTGAAAAGGAAAACGAAAGCAAAACCTCCTTAAAAATAAAAGAACTATTCTCTCCATACAAAAGCACTTCTCTCTCGCTTAAACTCTCTCATAGGTTATCCAAGGAACCACTCCTCACCAGCCTCTATCCTCATGTTAATTATTTTCTCCTGTTGAATGTTGTCATACTTGGCCAACCTACCTGGGCCAATGGCCCATCGAGGGCAAACCACATGGCCCTTCAGCCGAGGTGGCATGGATCGTCGAGGTGGATTATAGCCGAAGCCCTTCAAGTCGAGGTCCACTAGCCGAGGCCCCCACCCTTTACCGAGGCCTGTGAATGTACCCGAGGTCGAATACCGAGGCCTATGACCCGAAGCCATGATGCTGAAACTTGTTGAAGCTAGCTGAAGCCCTCAAGTAGAAGTATTGTATGAAATGGCTGAAGCCCCGAAACTGATGCAAGAGCTTCCGAACCACAAGGGAGCATTCTCCATGGTCACTTCTTCCAAGAGATCGTCTGCACAAAGATCTTATTCGAATGATTGATGAAACGTTTGTCATAAGCATAAAAATCAAGTCTTGTCACTAGTATGGAGGCTCTGCACAAAGCAATAAATGCGCAGCAAGCTAGCAAGTCAAGCCCCATGCCTAGGATAGGATGTTTGAATCAAAGAGATGAGGCCACGTACCACCTCATCCAAGGGCTCCCATTTCACATGTATCACTATAAATATTTCCCTTGTGTAACATCAAAAGGCTAATGCAAGAATCAATACAAAGAACTACACTTTACTCAACTGTCTCTCACTTACTTGCAATACACAAATCGAGTTTATACACATTTAAATGTACATTTACGAACACCGGTTGGTAATTATTGTACAATCGAATCACGAACAACCCGCTGGATTCCGAATGTCACTGTCCCGCGTCGTTGGGCTACTCCCACGCCCTTTGAACCGCTCGTTTCAGACCATCTACATGTCTTAGCATGTTAGACATTCGCCCACGTGTGTACGGTGGGATCGGCATCTGTTGGCAACACTTTTTGGGGTCAACAGATTGGCGCCATCTGTGGGAAACCATACCATAACCACGAGCAACCCTGTGATAAAAGCTTACTGAAAGGACATTTGGGTAACCCCTCTTGAAAAATGATTTGTTCTTGGAAGAGAGCAGGAGGAAGCTCCATTACTTGGCGAAATCTGAAGTTGGACAAAGGAAAATGAGCTCCAATGAAGACACTCCCCCCAGGAGAGTAAGAGAAAACACGAACGTGCCTCCTCAGCCCGCTGTCCCAACAGCTCGACAGAGACTCCACCAACACCAAAGAAGAGGTGGAATGCGTGCGATGACACGATTATCGAGAGAAATGGTCGCCATGGCAGCTAACATAAGGGATATCACTAGCCAAAATTTGGCTATGAGGGAGCTTATGGCCCAAATGCAGGGCCAGGGAGGCTTCCCCATTCCTCCATATGCCCCCCAAGGGCACTACCAGCAAGAGGATGAAGTCCAAAGTCATAGAGCTGCTACGCCAGACTATGGACCGAGGTGGAAGCCCATTTGAAAGGGAAGTGGAAGTTGATGTTTCCTCCAATTACGCTTCTGGCCGACCCACTGAGGTCCAAATTAGCCATGATAATTTCCCACCTCCGTATGAGCAAGACCCAAGACATAGGAGGGCATGAAGTTTTTTTGACAGAATCAGTCCCGCCGAACCGAGGCAAAGGCAACAGCAGGCTCAACAACCTTGGACAAGGCCGCCTCCTCCACCTATATTGCCCCAGCAGGCGGAAAGAAGGCAAGAAAATGCCCCCCGAGTTGCTCCGCCTAGAAATAGGCGGCAGAGGAGAAACGAAGAGGCTAAGGATCTCCTCGGGACTTTTCACCAACAACCGGGGCATGAGACTGATGAGTATGACTCTGACGAACAGCAGAGGTCCTACGACTTGGATGATGACGACGAGAACCTACCATTCTCAAGGGAACTAAGGAATGCCCAGGTCCCGAGCCACTATGCTATGCCAAAAATACCAAAGTATGACGGAAGAGGCTACCCAGAAAAGCATCTGAATGCTTATAAAACCCACATGAGCCTAAAGGGTACGACCCCAGCCGTGAAGTGCAGAGCCTTCCATTTAAAGCTTAGTGGAGCGGCTGAAATTTGGTATAGCAGATTGCCACCTGAGAGCATTAGAAGCTGGCTCGAGTTCAAGACAACGTTCTTGAAGAGGTTCGCAGTGAGCAAAGAAGAAGAAGTCTCCATCCAACATCTCCAGGACATGAGGCAAGCACATGGGGAGTCCCTAAAGAGCTTCTTATCACGCTTCACCGATGAGATGACGTACTGCGTACAAGTCATGAATACCTTATTTTGAAGAGATGTGCAGAATTAAGACTCCACCACCTATGACGCCCTACTCGAAATGATGAGAAGGGAGATCATCAATGAAGAATTGATTGAGCATAGGAACAGGGCAAATAGAGGCCTCCCGCCTCCTCAAAGACAGCGCGGTAGAGGCCCGACCTCCCACCTGATGGGCTACCGATGAACCAGGCAGGAAATGAGAACTCTGGTCGAGCACTTGCCACCACCACTTTAAATGCGGTTCCCACCTTGGCATATGAAGATGTCAATCAAATAAATAACCCCCATCAGATGGAGGCTCAGGAGATGCCCCATAGGGGGAGAGGTCGAGGTCGAGGTCGAGGCTCTAGACCTAGAAATAGGTCAAACCCGAACTCCCCAGGATACTGTGTACACCACGGGTCTTACGGGCATAACACAGCGAATTGTAGAGACTATGCACAACGTTCCCGGCAGGAATCCATTAGAGACAGACATGATTCGCCCTAGGTGAACAGGCCCCCGCCCAGGTACGACAACCAGCGTGGGCGTGAGGAGGCCGCTCCCCGTCAAAGGGATGTATCCCCACGGCGAAGGGAGCATGATGCGGAGAGACCCAGGGAAGGGCGTAGGCACCAAAGAAACCAACAAGCTAGAGATGAAGCCCCGATCGACGAGGTGGACACCATATTTGGAGGTCCGTATGTTGGCGGCAAAACACAAAATGCCAAAAGGAACTACGCCTGGGAGGCTAAACGCCCCCCTTTGACAAGCTACATTGTGGGTAGCAACTCCAGAAGAAACCAGGTTCCACCCATTGTATTTTCCCAGGAAGACGCAGAGGGAGTTCATTACCCCCACTGCGATGCACTTGTGGTGAGGGCTGTCATAGCCAGGAATGGGCTCAAACGAATGTTGGTTGACAACGGCAGCTCCGTCAACATTCTATTCGGATCCGCCTTTGATAAAATGATATTGGATCATCAGCTGACGCCCACCACCACTCCTTTGTACGGATTTACCGAAGATAGCATCACTCCAAGAAGAAAGATAACACTAGCAGTAGAGATGGGGAAATCCCCATGAACAATGACAAACTTCATGGAGTTCCTCATTGTTGATAACAGGTCAGCCTACCATGGAGTGTTGGGCAGACCAGCCCTAAAGGAACTGGGAGCAGTCACCTCCATCCACCACCTGTGCATGAAATTTCCAACAAAAAACGAGGTGGCAACGGTGAGAGGCGACCAAAGAGGCTCGAGAGAATGCTATCTAAGCTCCATCAAGAAAGGCAGAGCCCCGGGACATCCTTGTAATCATAGCTGACGTGGTCATGGCTGACGTCCTAGGTGATGCTCCCACCGAACAAGAAGATGTTGATATAATCGATGCACCACCTAATTCAGAGGCGCTGGTCATCAATGAAATTGACCCCCACATCATGGAACACGAGCCTCAGGCATCTCCAGTAGAGGAACTTGAGAGCTTCTCGGTAGATCCCCGAGACCCGTCAAAGGTGCTAAAGGTAGGCAAATGCCTAGCCAACATTCTGAAGGAAAAGATTAAGGATTTCCTGAGCAAGAATCGTGATGTCTTTGCCTAGAAGCATGAGGACATGGTAGGCATAGACCCCAAGGTCAACTGCCACCGCTTGAAAATTGATCCTAAAGTTGCCCCGCATAGACAAAAAAGGAGAGCCCTCAATCCTGAAAGGTATGAGGCCCTAAAGGAAGAAGTTCAGAAGCTCATCCAAAATGGCTTCATCCGAGAGGCAACCTACCCTAGATGGGTCTCCAACCCGGTTTTGGTAAGGAAAAACAACGGCAAGTGGAGGGTGTGCATTGACTTCACCAACCTCAATAGAGCTTGCTCGAAAGATAGTTTCCCACTCCCAAGGATTGACCAACTAGTGGATTCCACAGCTGGGCACGAGTTGTTGAGCTTCATGGACGCGTACTCTGGCTACAACCAAATCCCCATACACCCGACAGATGAAGAGCACACCTCTTTCATTACGGATCGAGGCCTCTATTGTTATAGAATGATGCCCTTCGGGTTGAAAAACGCCGGAGCAACCTACCAAAGACTCGTAAACAAGATGTTTGTGGACCTCATTGGCAAAACAATAGAGGTCTACGTGGACAACATGCTAGTAAAAAGTTTGGAGGTCGAAGACCACATAAAGCACCTCAACAGCACTTTCCAGATCCTAAGAAGATATAGGATGAGGCTCAACCCCCACAAGTGCGCCTTTTGGGTAGCCTCCGGAAAGTTCTTGGGGTACATGGTCAACCAACGGGGAATTGAGGCCAATCCCAAGAAGATTGAAGCTCTATGCAATATGAGGTCCCCCCAAAAGCCGAAGGAGGTGCAAAGTCTTACCGGGTGAGTGGCCGCACTTAGCCGCTTCGTGTCCATAGCTACGGACAAATGCCTTCCCTTTTTCAAAGTACTAAAAGCTGGGAAGAAATTCCAGTGGACCGAGGAATGTGAAGAGGCTTTCCAATGCTTGAAAAGGCACGTGGGTCAAGCCCTCCTCCTTTCTAAACCTAAGCCCGGTGATATCCTACAACTATATTTGGCCATCTCCAATGAGGCCATTAGCTCGGTTCTGATACGAGAAGAAGGGTCTACCCAACTCTCCGTATACTACACAAGTAAAGGGCTCCTATCACCGGAAACCCGTTACCTCGATATGGAGAAGCTTGCTTCGGCTTTGATCACGGCCTCTAGGAAATTGAGACCCTACTTCCAAGCTCACACCGTCCATGTACTGACAAATTTTTCCCTGAGGTAGATACTCCAAAAGCCAGACACCTCAGGAAGATTATTGAAATGGGCGATAGAACTCAGTGAATTTGACCTTGTATTCAAGGCTAGGGCAACCATAAAAGGGCAAGCCTTAGCTGACTTTGTGGCTGAATTCGCCAACCTACCCAAGGTGGATGAAATCATGGAACCTATCGAACCCCCCACGTGGAATCTTTTTGTTGATGGGTCAGCTAGGGATGTTGGCTCCGGTGCTAGGGTTGTCCTCATCAACCTTGAAGGTCACAAGCTCACCTCGGTGGTGAGGTTCGGATTCAAAGCTACCAATAACGTAGCAGAGTATGAGGCATTCTTGCGGGCCTCAGGCTGGCCACTGAAATGCAAGTAAAGAGGCTGCTCATCAGTAGTGATTCCTAGCTGGTTGTTAGCCAAGTCAATGGCAACTTCTCAGCCAAAGACAAAACGATGGCCTCCTACCTGAAAATGGTGATAAATCTCATCCCATCCTTCGAAAAGTTTGAGTTGATCCAGATCCCTCGCATCGAAAATGCACATGCTGATGCACTATCAAAGCTAGCTAGCAGCAAGGACTCAGAGCTACTCACAGTAGTACCTATTGAGCACCTCCTCCTACCTTCGATCGAGGCCCCAACTGTAATGTGGGTCGCTGGGACTCCCGCTTGGATGCAACCAATCGTAGCATACCTCAAAGACCAGGCACTGCCAACCGACAAGAATGAGGCTTACAAACTAAGAAGGAGGTCAGCCCACTTCCTCTTCATTGATAACATTCTCTACAAGAGAAGCTTCTCCTCCCCACTCCTACGGTGCGTTGGAGGAGAAGAGGCTACCTACATACTGAGGAAGTCCACGAGGGCGTATGCGGCAATCACTCTGGAGGGCTATCTCTGGCGCAAAAATATTGAGGCAAGGATACTACTGGCCCACACTAAAGCGGGACGCCCTCGAGTTTGTAAAAAAATGCGATAAATGCCAGCGCTTCTTTTCGGTGCAGCGACAACCATCGCAGGAGCTGACTACCGTCTCTAGCCCCTGGCCTTTCTCAAAATGGGGTGTGGATCTCATAAGTCCCCTACCTAAAGGTAGAGGAGGGGCAAGTTTTGCAATTGTGGCTATTGATTACTTCACGAAGTGGGTCGAAGCCGAACCACTGGCAAAATCACTGAAGCCAACACCTTCAAGTTCTTATGGAAAAATATTATTTGCCGGTTCGGGATTTCCCACTCAATTGTCTCAGACAATGGCAGACAGTTTGACAACAAGAAGGTTAGAGAATTATGCGAAGAGCTCGGCATAAAAAAGCACTTCTCCACACCTCACCACCCACAAGCAAACGGCCAAGTCGAGGCCGTGAACAAGACGATTAAGCACGTCTAGAAAAGGAAGCTGGATGTATCAAAAGGGGCCTGGGTTGATGAGCTACCCCAAGTCCTTTGGGCGATCCGAACCACCACCAGGACCCCAACAGGAAAAACACCTTTCCTCATGGCATTTGGAACTGAGGCTATGAGCCCCGTGGAGGTCAGACTTCCATCCCTAAGACGTCTGCACTTCAGCAAGATAACTAACGATGAGCTCCAGAGGCTCGACCTCGACTTCATTGAAGAAAGAAGAGATGACTCCCAATTGAAGCTCGGCACATATCAGAGAAAGATGACAAGGTATTTCAACTCGAAAGTCAAGAAGAGGTCATTCCGAATCAACGACCTTGTACTCAGGAGGGTTTTCGTTCCCTCAAAAGAACCTGGTTCCAGTTCCCTTGGCCCAAACTGAGCAGGTCCATACAAAATCAGAGAAGAAGTCCGACCTGGGACTTACTGGATTGAAGACATGAACGGCAAGGCACAACCCCGACCATGGAACATTGAACACCTCAGAATCTACTACCAATAAATATACTATCTTGCTGGACGACCTTTCCCAGCCCTTGTAACATTTCTATGGTTCAATAAAATTCAGTGATTAAATTAACGTGTTGTGCTACCTCCTCACCTCGGAGGAGAGGCTCGCGTCCAACCTCTGGGCCACCTCGCTTGAATACCGAGGCTCTAGCACATGCCTCCCTTTGGCCAAAATAAAAACAATGCCAAGGGGAGAAGTCTCAACATGGCTACACCACCTACCATGTCTGGGATACGTCCCACCTCTGGGCCACCTCGCTTGAAATCCGAGACTATAGCACATGCTTCCCTTTGGCTAGACAAAATGCCAAGGGAAGAAGCCACCTCACGTGCAATGGTTCCGAGGCTTAAACAATTATTATGCTTAAGTAAAGTTCATTTGCTTAAGTCCGAGGCTTAAACGGTTATTATGCTTGTAAAGTTCATTCACTTATGTCCGAGGTTCATTCGCTTAAGTCCGAGGTTCAATCCAGTTGTTTAAAGTAATTGAAGTTAAAGTACCAAGTTAGAGTTTAGTTGGTGCTGCTGTCTACCTTTATGTTCATTTGCTTAAATGAGGCGCGTACACTTCATAAAGAAACAACGATGAATGAAATAGGCATTATATTAATCTTCAAAAAGATTACAAAAGTGGGCCTCAGGCCATTACATTCGAAAAATACTGAAAAGAGAACTAATCTAAGCTTCGGTAGATGGGGGAGGTGCTTCTGTACTTGGGGCTTCGGCAGTTTGAGCATCGGCATTTGCCTCCACTTCCTCAGTTGCTTCATTACCATGCACGACCTGAGCAGGGGTCTGAGGTACCTCATCCACGAATTCAGACCTAAGTTGAGTCAGATCCAGATTGGGATACAGTTCTTCTGCCCGCTCCATCACCTCAGCATAGGCAAAGTTTCTCCAGTATGCGCTGAAGTCTTATATTCGTCCGTGTTGTGGAAGTTGCCAACATACTCTTGCACTGCCTCTTCCCTTGCTAGTTGGGCCTCCTCTCTGGCATGGGACGGGTTTCCAAGAACCGGTTGGGCTCTTAGGCACCCACCAAAGAGAGATTGGCCTTCTCTAGGGCCTCGGCAGTCACTGTCTAGTGCTCATTGGAGACCTCCACCTTCTTTGTTAGGGAGGCCACCTCGCACTGTGACTCATGGACTTCCTTCTTCAAGACCTCAATCTGGGCCAAGGCAGACTCAACCTTGGCCATTTCTTCAAGTTTTTGAGCCCTGGCTTCCTCCGCCTCGGCCCTAGCCGCCTTAACCTCCTTTGCAAAGGAGGCCGTCTTCTCCTCCGAAGACCTAGTCCTTAGCTAAAAATCACTCAAGGCCTCCCTGCATTCAAGAGGGAGGCCAAAAGTTCTGACGCTTTGGCTCACCAACGCTCTCGTCAGGTCGGATGCATCGTAGGAGGAGGCATGTAGCTGCCACCTGTCAGTCTAGAACCGGTAAAAGTTCTCCATGGCGCTTCGGACCTCCTCAGGAAGAGCTTCCACCAAGGCTGGGGCCAAGGTCTCCTCCCTTCCAGCTAGGAAGCTTGGAGACTTCCCTTTTTCCCGAACAGGCTTTTGTTTAGCTGCCTCCTCCTCGGCAGCCTCAGCAGCCTCCTCCCTAGCCTCCTCAGCCTCATTCTCTCTGACCATTTCTAACTTGATGGCTTTGGAGGCAGATGCGAGTAGCTTTGGCTCGCCTGTGGATTTGGCCTCATGGGACACTGATGTCCCAAATTTTCCGGACGAGCTAGTAACGTGCACCAGCTTCCTCCTCTTCACCTCCTCTGGGACCTTCTCTTTCCCCCGAGGCTCTTTTGGCCTCTCCTGCCTTTGGGAAGCTCCCTCTTCGGGAGCCTTTGGAGTGCTTTCCTTGGAAAGGCGTTCCACCTTGCCTCGGACCTCCTTGGCCCCACTAGACCCTGGCTTCAAGGCCTTAGCCTTGGCAGTGGTGGTGGCCTTCAGAATTGTGGCCATATCTGAAGCTGGGTACTCCTTCCTCCTGAATTTATCTGCAAAAGAACATCAGGTCAGTACATCAATATCCAATCAAAAGGACAAGGAAATTTACAACTATCGGAGCCTCATACCTCTGGAAGCCATCAGTCCAAAATCCAGGAAGTAGCGACTCCTGTCGATCAGATGGTCAAAGTGGGGGAGCTTCAGAGGCCTCTTGTAGATGTCCTCTATCACCTCGAACTCTTCCCTGCTGAGCTCGAACCTCGTACTACAATCTGCAATGGAAGCCTCAATAGTTAGAAATTTTCTAAGTGTTCAATTCAGAAGTACAAGCAGGGGCTGGGAGACTCACAAGCTTCGTAGTACTGGGTCGGCACTGTGCAAGAAAGGGCCTTGTCCCCCTCTACTGCCTGCCATTTTCCCCGCACCGAGAACCAGGACTCCTTCCACCCTTTAATGGAGGAAGGCAGTCCCACCACAAAGGGTGCATAAGCCCCCTAAGGTGTAAGATAATACCACCCCCGGACTCCTTCCCTATGATCCGGGGCTAGAAAAGAGTCATGAATACATGGAGAGGCATGTCTTCCCCAAGTGATACCTCCTTCCACAGGAAGTATGAGCCGACCAACTGGCTCCACCCATTTGGCAGAACCTAGGTCGGCGACAACATAAAATTCCTCAGCACCGCCCTAAAGAAGGGGTACAGAGGAAGACGCATACCTGCCTTAAACAGGTATTCACTGACAGCCATGCATCCGGACCTCGGATAGTAGGCCCACTCATTTGGTTCGGGAACTAGCATCTCTATGGTGTGGGAGACACTGTATCTCTCCCCGATCTCCCCTAACCTCTTCCACATCATACTTGAGGGCACCCTAGATGCCACCGACTCTTCAGTATAATCTATTGGGTCTTCGGTCATGGCATAACTATCAGCCTCGGCATCCCCTCTCTGACTGACCTCATAATCTAACGACGTAACCGTCACCAACTCCCTACCCGATGTGGACTCCATCTCACAGAATTAACACAACAAAAATAAGGTTTTTCTGCGAATGATACCCAAGGGAAGAACACTACGATCGGAGATAAGCCGAAAAATCAAAAAAAGGGCAGCCTTGACGCCGGAAAGTTCAGGAATTTGAGAGAGAATCAAATTGCAAAGTTTCAAAAGTCCTAAAAAAATGGGATTTTCTTGCCCTTTATAGAGGTCCAGAATGAACCCCAGCCGTTAGATCGAAACTCAGTCAATCTGAACCTTCCATTGTGGATCAAATCCGAGGTGTTGAATTCAAACGATTTTTCTAACCTACGCTTCAGATTCAAACGTGCCTCCCATGCACCCCATCCAACGCGTCTGCTTCTAGAACCTCCAGCTATCCTCATAATTGTGTTTTTAATTCGACGACAGCAGGCGCCTTGGAAGTCGGACGGACCAGCCACTTTTCCTCGAAAACAAGCACAAAACATTAAATCATTGGCATAGCTATCGACGCACAATCATTACCATAGGCCTCGGTTGAAGAAGTCAACAAGTCTCGCAGGTTCGGTTTCTCAACCACCTCGCAGGTTCGGTTTCTCAACCGCCTTGGCTTCACCTTCAACGTTCAGCCAACAGTCTCATAAGTTCGGTTTCCCAACCACCTCGTCACCTTCAACACCGCCTCGGCTCTTCACCATTCACCCACAGCAGCACATCTCTAACTCCAACCATGATATAAATATCTATACTTGGACTTGGCGGACTATTGTTGCGTGTTGTCATACTTGGCCAACCTACTTGGGCCAATGGCCCACCCAGGGCGAACCACATGGCCCTCCAGCCGAGGTGGCATGGATCGCCGAGGTGGATTATGGTCGAAGCCCTTCAAGTCGAGGTCCACTAGCCAAGGCCTCCACCCTTTACCGAGGCTTGTGAATGTACCCGAGTTCGAATACCGAGGACTATGACCCGAAGCTGTGATGCTGAAACTTGTTGAAGCTAGCTGAAGCACTCAAGTAGAAGTATTGTATGAAATGGCTGAAGCCCCAAAACTGATGCAAGAGCCTCCGAACCACAAGGGAGCATTCTCCATGGTCACTTCTTCCAAGAGATTGTCTGCACAAAGATCTTATTCGAATGATTGATGGAACGTTTGTCATAAGCATAAAGGTCAAGTCTTGTCACTAGTATGGAGGCTCTACACAAAGCAATAAATGCGCAGCAAGCTAGCAAGTCAAGCCCCATGCCTAGAATAGGATGTTTGAATCAAAGAGATGAGGCCACGTGCCACATCATCCAAGGGCTCCCATTTCACATGTATCACTATAAATACTTCCCTTGTGTAACATCAAAAGGCTAATGCAAGAATCAATACAAAGAACTACACTTTACTCAACTCTCTCTCACTTACTTGCAATACACAAATCGAGTTTATACACATTTACATGTACATTTACGAACACCGGTTGGTAATTATTGTACAATCGGATCACGAACAACCTGCCGGATTCTGAACGTCACTGTCCCGCGTCGTTGGGCTACTCCCACGCCCTTTGAACCGCTCGTTTCAGACCGTCTACACGTCTTAGCATGTTGGACGTTCGCCCACGTGTGCGCGGTGGGATCGGCATCTGTTGGCAACACTTTTTGGGGTCAACATCTCCTATTTTTCAATTAATTGAAGATTGTTTTTATTAATCCGAACTCAATTTTTCTATAGATCTCCGTGTGTTAACCGATTGGTTGCTATGTAGATAACTTAAACTGGAAGTTATTTATTAGATGGTCATCAATTTTTTATGGACTGGATTTTTTTGTTTGAAATTTAAACCGATTGATTGCTCTGTTCCTCTATACTTTAATTTGTTGAGACGACCCATTTAGAATTCACCCAGAAGAACCATGAATGATATCAATATTTTTTTCAGTAATAAACTCCAACGTAATTAAATTTATTTCTCATACACAATCTATGAATCTTTATTGATACTTGAAGTAAGACTCTGCACGTAGCATTTTTTTATGTTGATAATTTCTTTGGTATCGTGGCTACTCGACCATCAATATGAGAGTGTGTTAAATGGTTCAAAATACTCTAGTTCTTATATGAAGAGAAATCAAATTGACAGAATTTGATAAGATTTTAAAATTTTCTCAATGTTTTTTTTTCATGCTATCTTTTGTTTGGGAGGAAAAACTTTTTGTTTTTCGGTTTGACACAACGGTTGGATGCAAAAACAGCCTTACAAATTTGAAGAAATCCGTTGTTGGAACGAAGCTAAGTAACCGACAATGCTTCCTTCTCCTATTCTACAAGGAATTTTAAAGCAGCCAATTGATGCCCAGTGGGGAAAGATTGACTTCTGCTGGAAAATTCTCTACTTGGGAATTAATTTGTCGGCCGCATAGCAGAATGACTTCTCTTTAGTGCATGTTTCAACCCTATTTTTGGAAATAATGTAATTTGGAATAGTATAAAATATTATTTTATTGAAGAATGGGTGTTGAAAATAAGAGGAAGAAAATATATTTTGATAATAATGAGGAACAAACAAGGGCTTAAGCCTTTTTTGAATTGTATTATAGTGACGAAACATATTTCACTTCAGCTTGTATCTAATTATTAATGCTGCAATCGCATGGAAACTTTAGAACGTGTATTCATGTTTGGACCTAGTACGCAGTCAGTCTAGCAGCATTTCTCATCACTAATTGGCTTTCGAGCACATGTCGGAATTGAGATCGATTCCCTAATTTTACCCGCATGATCTTGTTCGAAGAAAATTTAATGATACAAGGAAAATATTAATTTAGAGCAAAATCACATGCACTTGTGAAAAATTTGTAAAATCATATAGAATTTCTCGCCAACCCAAAACCCAATATCGATTTCTACTTATTGTATAGAGCACGAAGAGAATAAGAAAATTTTTCGAACTCTAGGCTTTACTATTTTTTCTTCCAAGAAACTCTCGTCACGTAGACAAAGGAAGGCATATGACATCAATTTGTAGGAGAAAATTGCTCGATTTGACCTAAATTTTCCACATGATGGTCTTTCCAATATTAACAACATCAGGAATGTTTCATTGAATAATTTGAATTTATTTAGCAACCTTCAATCTTCAGCTTGACGAAAAATGAGTCAAAACTCTTGCCATCTCTTTTTCCCGTTGAACGCAACAAATTGGAAGAATTGGCACTCTTTGAGAGTCCCGTACTCCACCATAAAGAGTATAACCACTTAGAATTTAAAAATTCTAAGAATTCAATAGGCTTGTGTCGGACAAACCTTATCAAAAACTTATGGTACAGTCCCATTGTTTGACTTTCCTGGGAGTTCATCAGCCGCCAACATGTAAAAATTTCACGATACACCTCGCACAAATCTCAAGCTAGCGGATGGCAATCGGGATCGTGACTCGACTCAAGAAAAGCTCAAGCCGGCTCGGAGGCATCGAGCCTCATTTTTTAGAGTTGGCTCGAGCCGGGCGGCCCGTATTAAAAAAAAAAGAGAGGAAAATTATGCTGCCTATTGGCAGCAGACAACAGCAAATCTGCTGCTGCTTGGCAGCAAGAGGTTAAAAAAAATCCAGAAATCAAGCTCGGCCCGACTCGGCTAGGTAAAGCCCGAGCTGAAAGCTCGGGTCGAGCCTCGGCTCGGGCCAAAAAAAAGCCCGCCTTAGAAAAGCTCGAGCCGAGCCCGAGCCAAAAATTTTAGCTCACAAGCCGGCTCAACTCGGCTCGTTGACATCCATATCTCAAGCCAATGCCCATGTGCAAAAAATGTGGACTGCTAATAGTAGCATATGCACTATCATGACAACTAGCGTAAAGCCATGAGGATGTACATATCCTAATATGGTGACATCGTCATGTCCTATAAAGAGAGATATTGTCCCATTTGATTTGAAACAGTTGGTCGATTTTGCTCTACCTTTTGTACATTTTTTCTTGGCATGACTTCCTTGTTCATACTTGATGAAAAATGGGTTTCAAAGCGTTATGCAATCCATATTGAATCAAAAGACGATTGACTTACCTTCCACTAGCCGAATTGATTTTTTCATCAAATTTCTCCAAGTCACCTAACATATTTTTTTGTTTTAACACTTCAAATAACCTGATGCTCTAATGCCACTTTTTTGGGAATTGAGACCAATCCCCTAATTTTGCCTATGGTATCGTCTTTGGAGAGAAATCATCAATAATATAATAAAAATTATAAAAATAGAGAAAATATTATACAATACTATTTGAAAATTTTGAATAATCATATAGAGTTTCTTACCAACCGAAACCCAAGTATCGTACAAAAATAAATTAAAATTTTACCATATCTTCAATTACACTCTTTGTACAGATTAAAAAAAAAAAAAACACTCATCAAATGTCAGAATTATAATAATTATTTTCTCTGAAGAAATACTCATCACATACACAAAAAGAACATAACACGTTAATATATAGAACATTGTTGGATTTGACCTCAATTTGCCCCCAAATTGTCTTTCCAATATTAACAATATTTGGCATCTTTCTTTTTATATTTTGGCTCTTTTTTAGGCAACCTCCCAACCCAACAAAATTAATCTAACTCTTAAAAAGGTTGAACCACAAGCTTGAGGGCTCTCATCTCCCCATCTCTAGAACATCGTGAGGGAGGTAAATCGTTGGATGTGCCCCAACAGATCAGGAAACAAGAGTTTGCTCGTACACTAGTGTCCACAAAGAGTCAAATTTCATATCTCAGGAATCGAACCCTCACACTGCGACTGCTAGTAAGGCTGGGACTACCTCACTCTTATCCTTTGCATCACTGGGTTATGCCTCGGGAACAAAATTAATCCGACTCTTAGACTCACGTCACGTAGTGAAAGATGCAAGTTTATGGGTATCTTTCAGGCACGTTAGAGTTGTCCTGTCTCTTTATTATTTTCTAATTCTTATGGCGTGCAAGAAAAAAACTAATAAATAGAATGATACAAAGTTAGAAACCATGAATATAATTAACAGAATGAGAATTTGGTGAAAAAGTCTCTAACTATTGCCTTTAGTGTCCAAATTATCTCTAACGTTTTTTTCATGGAAAAGTCGTCCCTAATTTATGTATTCAGTGTGCAATTGGTCCTTTTAATACGAAAAAGACCAATATGCACTTCATATTAAGTAAGAAAAATTGCAATTAGATCTCTATTATTTGCAAATTTACAAATGGGTCCCCAATGTTTATTTTTAATTTAGAGTATTGAATATCATTATAATCATGCCGATTATATTTTTCAGAAGAGAGGATAATTTAAGCTATCGTTTGTAAGTGAATGTAATTGCTTTGTGATGTGAAAAATTTAAATAAATAACAAAACTATGTATAATGTTGTAATATTCAACTAATTTCATTATATTTTAGATTGGGAAAACCATGTTCTCCAAACAAACATATTCTGATAACATCATCGAACATTCTGATTCTGACTGTACCAACTTCGACAATTTTGTAAGGCACGTTGTTTCCCATAATCACTGCACTTCTCAAAACTCTTTCATATTTTGTAAACCAGTGCCCTTTAGGACACATATGGAAAGTAGAAGTCGAGTTAAGGACCTATTCCTTATAAGATTTGGAATCCATGTCAGAAATCACAAAAAGCTCTCCTTCAATTTGCCCATCTTCCACAACATCAGCCTCATCTAAGTTAACGGGTTGCTTTCCTCTTTCATTAGCACCAGCACCTTTATTTCTGTTTCTCAATTAATAGCAATCAGCTAAATGTCTAGATTTCGATCTGCTTGATGAGAATGTAAAATGACATATTTTTCCTCCCTTAATGCTTATGTTTTTATGATTATTTGGTACGCAGATGTACTCATTATTCTTATATTTTGATTTAGGATGCAAATATATGAATTTGGCAAAATTTAGAAGAAACAAGCGAAAAAAGACTAAAATGAAAGAAAATAAAAGTTCAGAGACCAAAGTGCAAATAGCAAAAAGATTACCCGAAAGACAAAATGAAGATGTGAGAGATTCAAAAGCCAATTTAAAGAAGACATGAAGTATTGAAAGAAAAAGAAACGAGATATGAAGTCAAGAAATGCGAAAACGAATTTTGAGGACTAAAACGCAACAACTGTGATAGATATCAATGCTATGCGGTCGCATAGCATAAATTCCTATGCAGTCTCATATGGTATTTCAGAGATGTTGAAGGCTAAAAATTGCATGAACTATGGGACCGCATTGGTTTGTACTATGTGATCACATAGTACGTTTCTGACGCGAAAATCTTGGTTCCCAAATTGATTCAAACTCTGATGGAAACAAATGAGGAAACATATTTTAAAACCCTAGAAATGTCCAATAAAACACACCTTCCTTCCCTTCTTTTCTCTTTTACTCCTTCAATTTTCATAGGTGGCTAAACTTTTATACTTGGTTGAAGGAAACTGAAGCCTTAGAATCAAGAAAACCGTGAGGTCTAAAGTGTTTTCATCTTTCAATTTATGTTTTGAGTATCAAATATTGTTCTGCATATATTTTCATTTTTGTTGCTTTTCATTATTAGGAGGCCTACTAATTTATTATTTGTGCAATCTACTATTGGATTATATATCAAATTTGTAATTGTTTGATCCGTCTAACTTATAAAGCAACTAAGATTTGATGGTTTGTTAAGTTAGAAATTTTTAAATCTTGGGAAGAACGGTTGACTAAATTAAATACAACCGCTTGTATTTGTGTTGTTTAGTTTTATCTCTCTCTCTCTCTCTCTCTCTCTCTCTCTCTCTCTCTCTCTCTATGTATACGTGGATCAATGATCAGTTGTAAAACTCCGATGGTAGATATTTTAGATCAAGGTTTGTTCTTTTGATTAATTTTGATACTTTTATTTGAATGGCTCGTAATTGCTTTCTTTAAAAAATTGTTTTCGTTATACTCAAAAACACTCCAGTCGTTGTTTACGTAGCATAAAACTAAGCTAGATACTCTACGTGGAAATGATCCTTACTTGCACTACTACTTATACTTTTAGGAGTATAGGTTTTATTTTTTATTGCCTGCGACAGCACACTACTGCCCCTTATATTTCTGCCAGAATTCCTATCCTGATTTCTTCCACGAACAACCAAATCTTTCGCCTGACTCCCAGATCCTATAGCAAGATGCCTCATCTTCTCCTTAGATAGTAAAGTATTTTAGACCTTTTCAACAATGAAAATATCCCGACTATAGAGAATAGTATATCTAAAAGTCACATATGATGGCAGCAGTGAACACAGCAACATCAATGCTAAGTCATCGTCATCAAATCGGCTACGATTTCTTTGAACATAGTTAAGTGATCATCCAATGACACACCTTCGGACGTTTTGGTGAGAATAAAAGTGTTGTTTCAAGTGCTACTTGCTGGTCAAGCTCTTTGTCATACAAAGTTGCTCCAACTTCAACCACAATGCAGTGGCATTCTTCTCCTCAAGAACATCATGAAGAATTTGATTTAATAGATGTAGATCAATTAGGTTTGGACTTTTCTATCCCTACGCTGCTTTTCATCCTGTGTCCAGGTTGAAGGTATCTTATCAAAGCCCAAGCAAGGCTTCATCCATATCCATCAACGAGAGAACTGCTTGCATCTTCACTTGCCATAAAGTAAATGCCATGTTTTGATCCAATAAAAGAATAACAAACTTAATCGTTGCCTGCAGAATAATCAACCTTCACTCTGATATCACTTGTTATGAACTGATCCGAAGATTATGACAATAATGAAGTAAATATGAACAAAACAAAAAATACAAAAATATAAGTGAAAACCTAAGGTGGGAAAAAACCACGGACAGATGAGAAGAAATTCACTATAATAAACAGCAATTGTATTTACAACAAGATCTCAATGCTCACAACTAAGCTGTGACTTACATATAACCCTAGAAACCAAGTTATAGATGAATATGATTCCAAAATGCATTAAAATGCAAATACTCGGGAAACACTGTCACTCGAGTAGCAGTGAGCGATAGCTCCATTACTCCAGAGGTAGGAGTGACAAAATATCGACAGTTTTCTGTAAAAAAATCTATTGGTGTTGCTCAAGCAGTTAGCTTGTGATAGTCTAGCGAAAATGCGACGACTTTTCTTTTCGGTCCATAATTTTGATCTCTCCAAGACTACTTCAAATACGATTCCAATACTTACTAGAATTTGGATCACATTACAACATTCTTCTTTTTTCCCACCATTTCCCTTGGTTGCTGTACTTCCATATATGATTTCATTGTCCTCAATTTCACCTTCTCTTTAATTAATCGTTTTTTATCTCCTTAACTTCCGATTTTCTACACCACCAAGTAAATTGCCAAGTAATCTTTCCCTTCTCTAACCTCCATTTATCTCTACTTATCTTTCTCATTTCGTAGTCCATCATTTATTTGCTTGAGACAATCATAATTCCATCACAGATTCTTCTCCAAGTACATGTATCACAAGATTGGTCAATCCTTAGCATACTCGTAAAAGAACTGGCAATCAAAAATATAACTTATTATATATATACGGAATATACCAAAATCATCAAAATTCTTTAGCCAAATTTATTACCTCTTCAACTATGTATTCATCATCTATTTTATGTATCACTTACTTAAAGCATCCAACCCCAATAGAAATTCTTTCAACAACAGGGTCATTCTCAACAACATTTTCTTGTACAGGTTATTCCTCAATCTATGATATAAATACTAACTCATCTCAATTTGCATGTTTCCTTGTTTTCTTTTTCGATAGCAACGTGAATTTTTGGGCAAATTACTAGAGCCTGTGAATTTTGCCTCCACGCCACTTTACTAACAATCTCAACAAGAACGTTATGCCGAAAGAATAAATTCATGAACTATTAGATCTTTAAAAAATCGTTGAACCATGCTTTGATACAGAACTAACACGACCTATTTTAAATAATCCTAATGGACCCAAAATGTGATGTGTGCTAATGATGGATGCCAGCTAGGTGTCGAATCCACCACCAAGGTTAACTTTGACCTTCTACCTATCATATGCTAGATAATGAAAAATTATTTTATGTTGAAAGAATGTGGGTCCAAAATGATGTTTACATGCTCAATTCAAATGACAGAATAACCAAAAATTGTCATGTGGTCATTGCTATAAAACCAACAGGCTCTTCAAAACTATCAAAACTCAGATTCTACTTGGTAAGAAAAACGTGGAAAAATATTAGTTGATAGCGAGTGAAGAAGTTCAAAAATAATTATACTTTCTCACTTATACACATTTATCAAAAATTGAGTTTACATCACTAAACTGATCATAGATTACAATAATAATTAAGAGGTGAAATATTCTTGTAGTATTGGAAAATATCATCTCGTACTCGTGATAAAATCATCAAAGTAAACTCAAAATAATTTCCATTGAAAACATTTATTTTTAATGGGCTCTTGACAGACTTACTAGGCATTTAATAGAGCTTTGTACAATATCAACATCAATAATCAACTAGACACAGTCGAGTGGACTATCGTTCTGTGACCACTAGAGGCCATCCTCTACCTGCCCTTATGATCACACAAAAAGTATCCTACTCGATGTGCCAATAATCACGATATCGTAAAGATACAATTAAGTGATCAATCCTCCCATGATCACCAAAGGTACATCCCTTAACTTTCTTTGTGATTACCTAAGAAGTCTCGCTTATAGCCAACAATATTATTCCTAATATTTATTGTACATATATCAATTTTGTAGCATTTTAAATTTATTGTGAATCTCCCAACACTTCAGCAAGCAACTAATTATTTAATTGATGGCCAAACAATTAAGCCCTTGTTTGATCTCCATTATTTCCAAAATACATTTTCTCTCTCTTATTTTCAATCCCAGTTTCTTCAATAAAATAATATTACACATAAACCCAAAATTTATTTATTTATTTTTTTTTATATTTTTTAACTATACATCCTCTATTAATCTACTATTCCAAAATGCATTTTTAGCCAAATGGGCGTTAAATAATGCAATAGTATGCAAAATTAATCAAGAAATGTAAGAAATACAAACTACTAGTCTTTAATTAAAAATAGGATTCTTCTTCATCCACCATGAATAATGGATATAGCCTGCATGATATAAATTACAAAAAGATTAATGGAAAATCATCACTTGAGTCATGAGAGAATGCAAAAGATGTTGATCTTCAAGTCCAATGTTAAATTTTTCAAAATTTTGATGTAATTGGCATTCAATTTTTGTTATGGTTTGATCTCCTCTCTCAAAAGTGATGAATTTGATGATATTATTGTATATAAAGTGGCAAGAGAGATACCCAATGGTTGGTCAAGTTTTGTATTTATAAGAGTAAAAAAATCAAGCTAACACATGAAGAAATTGTAATTTAATTAAAATTCTGCTTCAATCCGAAATTGCAGCGGACATGCCTGGGAATTACACTTCGCGTGCGTGCCGATATTCAATCCGGGGCCATGCATCTCCTCGATTGGCTTTCGGTTAAATTATTCACAAGTCGGCGCGAGGGTGCTGGCTTCATTCTCCTTCAAGTGCCTGGATTTTTGCACACATGGTTTCTTTCTTTTCACCAAGTTCAATTTTAGTCCCCAAATTTTGTTTCTTGTTCACTTTGATTCATTTTTTTTATTCTTGCACTTCTATTTTCATCCAATTGCGTCCACGCATTCTTCCATCCTCGATATTAAGTTTGAATCAACTAGTGAAAATATGCAATATAGTCCCAAAATTTATATTTCTTCCTTTTTTGTCCATTTTTCGTTCATTTTGTCCAATCCTATCCAGTTGCCCCAAGTTTCACCTGACAAACAAAAACCCAAATAAGTCATAAATTACCAAATTTTATTACATTTGGTCTCATTTAACGACCTCGATCACATCCCAGGGCATAATGCTAAAGTAGCTGTTAAAAAAAAAAAAGAATTTCTGATATCAAATAGTGATATATTAACCAAATAGAAGACCTCCACAATCCATTTTTTGATAGCTATCCTCCACAACAATGGACTTAAATTACTTGATAGATATAAATTGAGAAAAATGACATAATGAATCGAGACAATGAATCATCAACTTGAAGACGGACTAGACAAGGTTTGAAAGAAGGCCTGAATCGCCATTAAAATTTGAAAAAAAATGGATATCTCTACATCTTATATTTCAAAGATTCGGAGGAAATAATTGCGAGTCATGTGAATTTTCGAAAGGCAAAGTTTTGTTACCTGTTCTTCTGAGATGCAATCCAGTGCATTGAATTTTAAAAGAATCCCTTGGGTAGTTGCCACACTTGGAAAAAAAAAAAAAAAAAAAAAAAAAAAAAAGGGTTTTTAAAGAAAAAAAAAAAAAAAAAAAAAAAAAAAATAAGGGGAAAAAAAAAGTTTCTAGCAACTAATTAATTTGTCGCTAAAGGGTTTTTTTGGTAGGTAAAAACCTTTAGCGACCATATAACTGTGGTCGTTGGTTGGTCGCTAATAGACCATGGAGGTTTTCAGCGACCAAAATCTTGTGGTTGCTAAACATATAACTAATAGCAGCCAAATATTGGTCGCAAAAAGTTTCAATCCTAGTGGCTGATTACAATGGAAAATTGGTTGATTTGTGGTCACTAAATGTCAAGGTCATTAGCGACTAGCGCTGTGGTCCCTGGTAGTGGACATCCAAAGACCAACCTTTGGTCAGTGGAAGTTGAGGTCGTTAGCAACCAACGTTGTGGTCGCTAGTAGTGGACCTTCGATGACCAACTTGCGGTCGGTGGAAGTTGAGGTCGTTAGCAACGTTGTGGTCACTGGTAGTGGACATCCAGTGACCATATTATGGTTGCTAAAGGAAAACCTAGTTGATTTAAAGGCTTTGGCAACCAATCTTTGGTTGTGAACATTGATATCAATCTTTTAATAGCCAATGCTTTTTGCTCTTACTAATATTTTGTTCGATATTTCAATTTTCAGAAATCACAAAGACAGTTGAAATTAACAATTTCGATAATAGGAAAAAATAAAAATGAAAAGAAACATATTGCCGCAGAAGTAAAATTGTATTGCACATTTTTCAAGTATTAATATTCGGTCCATAACCAAGAGTACCATTCTCAAAGTTAATTCTATATGTAACACCAAACAAGAAATGACTTAAACAGCAAAGACATGAAATGTTTATCAAGAGTTCAGGTAGTATGATTAATATTCCACATCAAGCAAGGGTCATCTTGTTACTGCACGACGGACACTCTTACTGCTTTGATATGCTCGGCTTGAGCTGGTGTAATCTTCATGCGCTTGACTGGAACCACTTATCACATACATCACAGCATATCCAAAATTCATCTGACGCATAGTTCTCTCCATAGGCACCACAAAGAGTCTCACCTTGTTCCTCGTCCAAGCCCTCATCTTAAGTCCTAAAAAGATTTCATGCCAAGAAGTCGAGTTAATTGCTTGAAGAGTCTTAACTATACCTACATAGTAAAATTCCGACTTACATTATGTAAAGCACTAAAACAAGTACATATATCAAATTTTTTACTTAGGTTTATGACAGAAAATCACTTCACCAGCAATAATTTCTATTGCACTAGTTACATAAACTTGATAGCGACTAACTCCAAGACAGAGGCAAGCAGTAAGAGTTTATCACGCAAATTTTCCTTACTATTCCACAACAAGAATCATAACTGAAAATTCTGCAAAAGTCGAAAGAAACTTATCCAGTTTAAGTTTCGTCTGTTGCAACATTTCAAATTAACATGAAAATAAAAAATATGCACATCCTTTGATACAACAATTGACAAAATAAAGTATACCATTCACAAGAAACAAAACACTATCACTGCGCGTCAATTATGGCTACACATCAGAAAATGTCAACTATCAGTTCCAATAATCAAAGCAATTTACTTCAAAATCCATACAATTCAATCAAAATTAAACCTGAACTGATTAAAATACAGATTAATTGGACGGAGGAAAACAAATAAGCTGACACAGTATATAGATTTGCTTATATTAAAACCCACCCATAAATCATACCAAAGAACAAAATCTGATGCAAATTTTCAGATATCTACCATTAAAATTGAAGTCCATGAACCAGAGAAATATCATCCTGCATATACCTTGAGCCTTTCATGAGCCTCCTTCACTACCTTTCCATCTTTCTTCTTTCTCTAATCATGGCCATCTTTCCAGAAGTAGCTCAACACCTTCCAGTCAAAAAGCAAAAAAGGAGAACCACCTGAAAGAATGTACTTCTTCCAAAACAATATTCCACAAAATAAAGTTACACGTGCAAAACATATATATCGTCATATGACTATGTTGATAGCTCAATATTCACGAAGCGATCATCATCCAATTATTAACGTACAATACTTTTTTATACATTACCTGCCTAGAAGGAAGCAACCTTGCAATCCATCTCTCAATTTCCTAGACATATATCTCTACACTGGCATAGATTTCTGCTGGTCTACTGGTATATCTTTTTGCTGGTCTATGGAGATAGATTTCTGCTGAGCTGGATTTTGAGCTTTAAATGGTTTACTCATTGATGTTAATAGCTATTCTATTGAATCTTTACGAAAAGTACAGAGAAACTGATGAAATTAAATTGATCTTGATCGCACAGAGCATTAACCAAAGTACCATTAGCAAGTCAACTAATAACATTACCATCAACTAACTTCAACATATGTAAATCATTTATAAATACAAGTACCATTAATAATCAAAGAACTTCTTTTTTGGTTTTGAATTCTATTTCAATAACTATTTTTCACTATCCAGAATTCTATTTCATTAACTATTTTTCACTAGCATCTAGCAGGATTGATGCATGACTGCCCTATAAACATAATTCAGCATTAGCAGATAACATAGTCTCAAAACAGAGAATCTGAACATCTGGCATTAGATTAAACTGAAATGCACTTGCAAAGAACTGGAATTTAAATCTTAGCTGTTTAATATTTTGAATCTCACCTATATGTGAGAACAATCTGATTGTTGACCCAATACAAGAGGAAAACACTGTATACATCATTGGAGCAAAAAAGTGGTATTCATTTAAGAGTTTGGATTTGGATAGAGACAACCAGTAGAAATCAAACCTCTAAAATTTTCATTTGATTGCCAACTATGGGAGAATGAAAAGGCTTGATAAAGTATATTGGTAAATTGCAATACCAAAAGCAGGATAAAGTAGTTTAACAAAGTAGCTTGTGTTACCTTGAAGATGAGTTTCCTTTCCTCAAGAATGAAGAATTATTTATAGTCCACTGAAGAGCCTTTTTGGTGTTGAAAGTACAGTTAGATTTAAGTTACAACGAACAGTAGACAGAAAATAGCAACGAGAGAGGTACCTGTAAACAAGCGTATTAGCACAGAGAGGAGGGGAAAAAAATGAATCCCGTGCACTTGTAATAATCGGGTTCGTTTGAAAATGCTATGACTCATTTACTACCTGTGGGTAAAATGGCTACAATAATTTGATAATAAAAATACCTATATCACTCTGCATTTTTCTATTTTTATTTTGGTAATAAGAAGCTCTATTCTGTTCTACTGCAGCTTCATTTTTATCTTTTCGTTTTTCTAGTTGTAGGTATTAAAACTTGTGCAATTTATTATTGTCATGTATTAAAGGTCAGGGAAGATAGCAAAATTTCATGAAATAAGTTCAAAGATTCTTTTTATCAGAGACTTCTTTGCAACAAAAATGAACATGATAAGTATTAATCCGGACTGCAATGACTGTCAAATATACATTCCTCAATTTCTTTATCATTCCTCAATTTGTCCTGTCTGAAGAAAAAAGTATATTTACCATAAGCAGATGTATAAATCAAAACATAATTAAAATAACCAGAATCCACAATAAATTGTAATCAGATTCCCACACTATATCTCCAAACAAGTGTCAAATCTGAACGGTACCAAGATCTTCGAACTAACACTTTTAAGTTTTGATCATGATCTCTTCGTCAAAATTATATTTTGGTCTACTCCATTTCATTTCACCTACATTTTTCTCCGTCTTTAGAAGGACACTTCACTTAGCAACAACATACATTAGATGCGGAAAATGTGAAAAGTCAAACAAATTACCAACAAATTATATTCAAACTTTAAAGAAAACGATGAAACCCGAAATATTTACAATAGATCTTTACAAATTACCTGAAAAATGGAATTTACTCAATCTCCCGGAAGCTTTTATACGGATTATTTTCTCCTCGCAGCTCTGTTCGTTATATGCAGAGGCAAAACAAAACAAGATAAGAAGTTGTGGGTGACTGGCAGAGCCGGTCCTGTGTTTGAGGGGCCCTGAGGCGAATGATGAAAATTAGGCCCCCCATCGACAAAATTCAAAGGTGTATTATGCGACTTATTGCTAACTTAAAAAACTAACATTAAAACAACAACGAAATATATCATAGAAACGATTATATTATAAATCATCAAACCAAAAATTTCAAACAATTAGTTAAATACTATTCGTCTTGCTGTTTTAGAGGCAAAAACGTCAATCAAATCTGAATAACTTAGCTGCTTAACCATTTCTTTTTCTATTGATAACATAGCCAACCCGTTTAATCTATCTTGTGACATAGTTGATCGGAGATAAGTTTTGATCAGCTTCAATTTCGAGAAACTTCTTTCCGCAGATGCAACTGTAACCGGTACGGTTAACAAAATTTTGTAAGCAATATAAGCATTTGGAAAACAAACATCCAATGTCTTCAAATAGTGTAGCACTTCAATTGCTCTTGTTGCTTCATTTGGTAAATAAATCTTCAAGACTTGTAATTCCAAACATAAATCATCTCCACTGATATCCGAAAGCCCATCATGTTCAAAATATTTCTCAAGATTCATACAAGAGTTCAACAAACTTGATAAAGTTGCACTCCTTAACCTCTTCAAATTAAACAAAAATCCAAATATATCATCATATAGTTTGAATTGTTCAAATCGAGTCCTCAGAGAAGATAGAGCTTGATCAATTATAAAAACAAAGTACTCAACTCTAAATGATTCTTCTGCTGATTGCTTTACCTC
>NC_036243.1:25280275-25280779 GCF_002742605.1 Olea europaea var. sylvestris | reverse complement strand
TGACAAATCCAATTTCTCTATAATCTTCAAGAAATGAAACAAGTCCTTGCAATAGGTCGATAGCATGATCAATGTCCATGGATTCAGTTTGAAGAAATTTACTCACAATATTGACTGCATGCAACAACCTATACCAGATTATTATGCCAAGCAAGAACTCAAAATCCTGAAGTTCATGTGTTGCCAACGACTCGGCTTCACTCTTTATTTTAGGATTTTCGTTAGTTTATGTCAAATCAAGTAATGCTTCTCTTATCTGTGCAGTTTGCTCCATTATAGGCTTCACACTCTCAACATGACTTTCCCAACGTGTTTGTGACAACGGCTTTACTGTCAACCCTTTTACATTATCTTTAAAAATTTGCAATCGCTTGGTAGAAGATGAAAACAAAGTGTAGATGCGATGTATCACTCCAAAGAATGATACAGCTTTGGAACAACAATTCACCATATCACATAACGCTAGATTTAGACTATGAGCGCCACATGGAGTATAGAAAGCTC
>NC_036243.1:25262148-25278101 GCF_002742605.1 Olea europaea var. sylvestris | reverse complement strand
AGATATTAGGAGGTATATAAAGAGTCTTAAATGGTTAGGGCCATATCCTAGCTTAAAGATTTAAGACGATATTGCACACAACCAAGTTAACAAGCATGATGTGTGTTAAAGCAGGATGTTGCTTGATGCAGCAAAATTTGACTTTTCCCTTATCATATTTGGAGACATATGTGACTTATAAGATATATATCTATCTATCCTGTATGAAGTACTAAGGGGTTAGGAGACTTGATGGAGGCCTTAAGGTTAAAGGAATTGGATATTAAGATGACAAGTCACCAAGCATTAAGAAGTAGATGTCTTCTTTCAATTAAAATCAGATTTTTGTACCTATCCTTGGAGGAGTTATATAACTTAAAAGAACTCAGCTATACTGCGGAATGCTCATCACGACAATCTGCAGGTTTAAATTAGTTTAAGACTTGCTATGAAGTCATCCCAGCATAGTTATATAATACATTAATACTTTCCATAACAAGAATAAAAGTTGTATAAATCATAGCAAATAAATACACACAAAAAATGTAAATAAATCATAGCAAATAAATACACTCAATAGTCAATACAAACAGATTCTATCTATATACATATACTGATAGTGAGATAGTCTTATATACACACAAAAAATGTAAATAAATACACGTGATTATTGATTACATTACATGAACTGATGAACATGGTGATAAGGTGATTAAGTGATTTGAGTCTTACCTCAACTGCTAGGGCTACGTCGTTGAACTCGGAAGCGGAAGGAGAATAGGAGATGTCCAGACTCCAGTGACTCCAGTCGAGCTGTCGAAGCGTAGACAGTAGATTATATCAGTATATAATATATATGTATAGTGTATAGTATACATTTGTATTATGAGAGCCGAGAGTCGAGAGAGACAGAGAGTCCGAGAGAGACATTAGAGATACCTAGGGTTGAAGCCTTGAAGGTTGAACTTGGAAGCTGAAGAAGGATTCAAGGAGATTCGAGTAAATTGTCGAGAGTGGCGACGGAAGGGTTTTCGATTTTGCCGGTTGCCAATCCGATTTGGGGGAAAACGGGAATCAATTGACATTTGGGGGAAATTGAGTGTGGATAGTGGATCGGGTTTAGTGGTTCGGGTGGGCTACTGGGTTGAGAGTTTTGGGTTAATGGGGCCTGGGCTGCGGGCTGCATACTCTAAAAACGAAAAAAAAAATTGGGCTAACAAAACGAGGCCCCCTTGGATTTTAGGCCTGAGGCGCAGGCCTCATCCGCCTGGCCTCAGGACCGGGCCTGGTGACTGGGCATCAAACACTGCAGCAATCGAAGTTTTGGTCAGTTTCAGATGAAGAGGTGGAGGGACTTGAACGTTACTTCAGTCGGTGACCGTCTTTGGCAACTGAAAACAAACAATTGCTATCGGCAATTTAGCGAGAAAATAGTAGAGGCAACGAATGGAATGGGACTGTGGGCAGTGGGTGTGAAAGAGAGAGGAAAGATATTAGCGTTGTGTTTTGTCACTTGTGTCTCGTGATTTTTGCCTTTTGTAATGGTTTTTTTGATTTTTGTGGATAGAGATACCAGTGACCAGATATTGATCGCTGCAGGATGGACGTACCAGCAACCAAACTCTGGTCCCTTGGGGGGTTATATCCAGGGACCACACCGTTGGTCGCTGGAAGAGTCGACCACACAAAATGTTGTTCGATAGATTTGAGGTACCAGCGACCATGGTCGCTGGGGGGGTTATATCCAGAAACCACACAGTTGGTCGCTGGAAGAGTCGACCACACAAAATGTTGTTCGATGGATTTGAGGTACCAGCGACCATTATCTGGTCGCTGGAGGTTTATATATGCAGTGACCCCATTATTGGTCGCTAGAAGAGTTAAGAAAATTAGGCGGGCTAGATCCCGCCAAACTATATGGCGACCACGTAAATATTAATCGCTGGATAGAGGTACCAACTACCAGATATTGATTGCTGGAGGTTTATATATCGGCAACCACGTGGTTGGTTGCTAGAAGAGTTAAAAAATTACGTGGGCTACATCCCACCAAAGGTGTATAGCTACTACCCAAATGTTGGTCGCTGGGTAAAGATAACAGTGACAATATTTTGGTCACTGGATGGTTCTATATGCAGCGACCACGAAGTTGGTCGCTGGACGCGTTAAAAAATTATGCGGCATATGCCCCACCAAGCTGTATAACGACCACGAAAATGTTGGTCGCTAGATAGAGTTACTAGCGACCAGATATTGGTCGATGAATGCCTTTCCAAAATTTATACCATTTTAACAGATCGAAACTTTCAGCAACCAACCTTTGATCGGTGATCATGTCTTATAGTGACCAAATTCGATTGGTCGGTGGAGCCTATACTTTTTGTAGTGTGGAACTTAGCCAAGTTTCATTCTAAAACCTTCCACTAGCCATGAGCTACAAAATTGTATTGGTCCAAACAATTTAAGCGAATAGAAAGTTCGTTGAGATGACCCACACAAATGTTGTCCTAAGTATCACGGGAGTAAGCAAGCAACAGGTTTACAAGCATAATGACGAAAGAAGAAAAAGGGTAAAAAGGATGCCCAAGTGTAATTGCACTATTTTCCTAATTCGTGGGCACAAATGAAAGGAATAGAAATTTAGCCCCGTTTGGTCCCATTATTTGGTATTATAACTTTTGAAATAATATTTTTTTGAGAATGTGTGGATAAAAAAAAGAAAAAATTTGAATTTACCTGTAATATTATTTTATAAAAGATTATATGGTTGAAGATAGAAAAAAAATTATATTGTGAAACAATGGGACCAAACGAAGGGCTCAGTTTGTGTAGGAAATCATCATTAGATATATATTGAATATATTAATAGAAAGAAATAACTAAATGGATAAGATGGTTGATTGGTAAAAAGTGTGAAATTTATGTTTGAGGTCGATGGTATGAATCACATTCTACACGAATATTAAAAAGTCTATGATTGGACCTTGGAACTTCTTTGATAAAAATAAATTTTTTATTATCATTTTATTCATTTTCAGATTCTTTTTCTTATTTGGTCAAACTAGCGGGTAAAATATCAATCTTATTACATTTACACTCTCCCTTATACCTTACTTTACACTCTTCCACATGACAACATTTACACTCTTGATTTTGAACCCATGTGTCACATCCTTGCACATATTTACTCCGCATGACGAAGAATATCAACCAAGTTGTCATGCAAGATATACATATAACATTATTCGTAAAATCTAGCCATGGGAGAGTTACTTGATGATTTGTTCAAGTCATAGAAATCACAATTATCCTTTATTTAATTATAACTTATTAGTGGTGAAAATCATAATTTTTGTGGCTATATATATAGCTTCTTCTCTTTGAAAATTGCACCAAACATCATTTCAATCTTCATTCATTTTGATATACCTGATTCTAGTGTTATTTTACTTTATTGAAATCTTACTTTCGTGAAAACTTTGAAAGTTCTGTAAATCACTTGTGATTTGATCATTGTATTCTGAAGGTGGTTCTTCAAGGAGATAGCAGCTATCAACGTTTATGACATCATGCTATCACAAGTCTTGATCGATCTCTCTTTTTCTTTTTTTTCTTTTTATTATTTCTTCTACAATTCTTGCAACTAATTTTTATCAGTCAATCACATGAGGCCAAATTGTCTTAATATAAGCAACCTCGAAATAGATTTTGGCTCAATCATTCTGCAAGTTAGATACTCTTGCACCTCATCTATTGGAAAAATATGACTAATCAACTTTTGTATATTATATTCATAATGAATGAGAGACCTAAGAAATTTTATTATGCTACATGTACATCATGTTTTACATCAAATTTGACATCATGTTGACAGATTTTTGTACATTGATATTAACAACATATTTTCCAATTAACGACTAGATTTCCTATATTGTGCTGTCACAAAAGCGGTCAACCGACAATGTACATGTCTACTATTGTCAAAGTATCGTTATAATTGATCTTCTACAATTGAAAATTTATTTTAATTTTTGTCAATTTTTTTTTTCATAAATTAATCATTCAACAAAAAGTATGCAATAACTGAATAAACAAAAATGGTAGATGTAAAATCGTACAATAATGTGAGTTGCTATTACATATTTGATAATATTTATTGGAGCCCATCCAATTTTATTTTATCCCCCCCCCCCCCCGAGTTTTGAAATAGTAATTTTTTTATTTTTTTTGTGAGAATATGTGGTTAAAAAGTAGAGAAAATTTTTGATTGATTTGCAAAATATTTAATTTTGAGAATGAGTGGATGTAAATGAGTTTTTAAAAAAAAAAAAAATTGAAAATGAAGCACCGCTCACTGAGCTTGAATCTATGTCTCCTAATCCAATTTTGGAATCCTCCATTTATTCCTTTGGGATCTACAAAGATGAGAAAGAAAATGTCCTCTCTTTATATTGAATATAGAGAGATCATTCTGTAGTTCGTGAAGGGGCTAAATGAAAACATTGGTACAAACATTTGTTATGGCGCTCTGATACCAATTATTAGGGATTAGACTACTACTAATTTCATCAAATTAATGGGACACAAAATAATTTAAAATGAGAGAAAAAAAAGATTAAAAAAAAAAAAAGTTCAAGTACAAGAGACAAGAATTTAACGTCATTTGACAAATGAGTCTATGTTCACAAACACACACCAACAAGCAGTGCCAAAAATCAGAGGTTCATGATCTCGAATCAACTTATTGGTCTTATGGTATATCTCAGTATCGAGGATGATACCAAAGATCTGTATTTGTTTATAAACTCTGCACCCCCAATCATTCCGGATAACGCTTGCATCCTCTGTCTTACCGCGGCTACTGGCACAGAGTTAGCCAATGCTTATTCCCCAATTCGGACATTTCATTTCTTTCAATTATGTGGTTTTCGTTGGAATTTGACTAACCAACAAGGAATCCAACAAAAAAAACTGCTTCTACAACTACAAAAAGGAAATTTCTAGATCTCGCGCATCTACTTAAATTGTGGGGGCGGCAACGATGGCAACTAAACACGAGGGTTGCGCTCGTTGCGGGACTTAACCCGCCTTGCACTGATCGGGGGCGTTCGTAGTGACTAAGGGGGTCGAAGACTAGCATCAATATCGTCACTAGCATCAATATTGTCGCTATCATCAATATCGTCACTATCATCAATAAAAGAGTATTCTAGAAAAGTTCATAGAATTAAAGGAAATCCTCTTCTTGGACGAAATGATCAAGGAATTCAACTCATAGTCAAAAGCTTAGATTTTTAGGGTCCCATGGTTATTTTCTTTTTCTTCTTTTTTTTTTTATTGATATTTATATTTTTTTTCTTCTCATAAATTTGAATTAAGGATACAAGAGTCAGTTTCTACCAAATTTTTGACTTTTTAACGTGTTAATTCACGATTTCCATTACGAAAGGACCTCAGGAGTAAATGTTTTAAAAGTTCGAGAGTCGGGTGTTAGAAATCAAAGGTTCTAGATCCTACCGTCCAAAGGTTAAAAGGTTAGGGACCACTGGTACTATTTTCCCTTACAGTTACGTCAAATCATTTACCTCAAGATGTCATGATTTTTAACCTTTACAACAAGTACATCTTTAGTAAACAGTATGGGACACGACTAGATATCATAATTAACTTTATTTTCTTCATTAATACTATTCAATGCTGTCGAATCATTCGTACTAAATATGTCACAAAAGTATTTGTCCCCGGTGAAGGTATAGATTAAAAAAAATAAAATGATAACATATGTTTTGTGGGCATTTTCGTAGTAATTAATCTGTTTTTGCACAGCATTGACTTTACCATAATCTTTCATTGTTTCCTTAACACAATTGGAGCTGAAAGCTACTCAAATTCCAGTGGCTAGAAATATTAGCTGATGGATTGGCTCATTACAATCCATGCAAAAGAATGCTCTGTCGCATTTAGAGTATGGTACTCTTGTAATATATTTTTAGGAGATCAACCCGCAGCAAACTAGTTTAAGTAATGAATATGCGACAATAAGGAATATTTGTGCAATTTAGGAATTATTGGATCGTGTGCTCCAAAGTATTAAGGTTTATACTCTAATAGTTAGATATTTTTTATTGTCTTTAGTTAAATTTATTTCTTCATAGGAACAAAATTTGCATTATTTTTTTTTGATTGATCATGCAATTAAGTTTCTTCGATAACATAGTGAAAATATAAGTTGGGTGCTTTTGTGTAGAAGTACATCCAAACACAACTTATATTTTTGCTCAAAATTGATTAGTGTTAGACCGGTAGGCATATGATGTCATTTTGTTATTATATTGTGGTAGGGTCAACTAATCTACCATTTGGTGTTAACTATTTATTTTAATTGTAAGAAGTGGATCTCTAGAATAGTGATACTAACGGGTGAAATCAATTAATATAATCAAACACATTAATATGTTGGGTGAACATTTATTCGTATTGGGAAACCATCACTCCATTAGAAGGGTAAATTGATCTACTGAGATATTTCCTACTGAACGTGTTTGGTTCACATGGAACTATTGGACATACGGGAACTTGAGTTAAAAAATAATTAGAATGGCAAAACAGTCTTTTGCTCTTTATGTATTTTAATACTCGGGTAATTAGCACAAAACGTTCTTACATTTCAATATTATTATGCAAAACGTTCATACATTTCATTTTTTGCCACTTTTAATTTACGTTCACCTTTTATTGCGAAAATAATCCTTTTTCATCAAATTTCTGGTGTAAAATGACTAATATAGCCTCTATTTAAATAAAACAATAAAAAAAGAAAAGAAAAGTTAAAGAAAAAATTGCAATCACGCTATCAAAATTTTTAAAAAAGTGCAAATTAGTCTAAATAAATTATTAAAAGGGTAATTAGCAAAAAAATGTCACTATCTTTCATTATTATTGTGCAAAATGTTCATACCTTTCATTTTTTGACATTTTCACCCTTTTTTTATATGTCATTGTAAAAATCATTATTTCATCTATTTTCTAAACTAAAAGCCGTAAAATGACAAATATATCATCCTCTTTAAATAAACAAAAAGAAAAATAAAGAACAAATTGGAATTATACTCTCAAAAATTTCCAAAAAAATAAATAAATAATAAATATTTAAAACACAAAATAAATTTCAAAGAAATAATTAAAAAAACAAAAATCACATTCTTTTTTAATTATTTATTTATATTTTTTGAAAATTTTGGAAATATAGCTGCAACTTGTTTTTTATTTTTATTTTTATTTTTTTATTTGAAGAGGAGTTTATTTTGTCATTTTACAATTTTTAATTGAGAAAATGAATGAAAATAATGATTTTCGCAATGAAATATGAAATAAGGATGAAAATGTCAAAAAATAAAATGCAGGGACATTTTGCACAATAACATTAAAAGATAAAGACATTTTGTGCTGATCACCCTTTCATGCTCCATTCTTGTAGTAATAGCACATTTTTAACCCTCGAGCATCGACCTAGAATACAGGATGGATTATTTCCCATATCACTGTTCATTTGTTCAAGCAGTTGATGCTATCCTGTGTTTCTCATTTGAACCAATGTGAAAGTCTTTGCATGTTCTGTTAACTTGTTTTATTTATATTGCTCTAGTTAAATAGTCACCTTCAATGATTTATTGGTTTCATATTTGTTTATATTGCAATAAACAATTAGAAGTTTAATATGGTCTGTAAAAATAGTAATTCAATTTTACATTTTGAAGTCAGAACCCCTTTTAATTCAGATCAAAGTCAATAATTAATTTAATTACACACAGGGTCGGCCTTGAGAAATATGATGAACTAATGAATTTTTAAGATGGCTGATTAAATATAATCATCAATTAAAAAATGGCGGATATTCTCTATACAATTCCATCTTCACCAGATAATACTAAGCCCAATGATGATGGTAAACCAGGGGTTTATTAGGATGTTAATCATGCTAAGCAATGACAGTTAAGAAACATAGTTTTTCATTCCGAGCAAGAAATTTCCTTTATCCTTTCCAAATTTTTTGAGCTCCAACAGAACCTGAAGGCACACAAATACATGCACCAAGTATTCTCTTATTTATTTTGCAATTTTCCTTGTCATCCCAGGCTAAAATTCAGCCATTAACATTTAACAAAATAAATATAAGCAAAGCTATCGAACCATTTACTTAATTTTAACAGACAAACAAGATTCACAAAATCCAATTCAAAATTCAATATCTCAATATTATGTATCAGAAGAATTCAAGTGATCGATAAACCTATAAAAATGACTTTAATTCCTTCTCAAATTATAGAAATCCACATTTTATTGAACATTAGAGTCATTCTTTATTGAATGAACAATAGAGAAAAATACAATCTCGAAAATAATACATGAGACACGAGAGAAATTGATGAACACAAAACCATTACTTCCAATTTCTTCTGCAAATATACTTTTGTGAACTCTACAATTTGGAAAATTTTCTACCGTTTTTTAATCTTCTCACTGTCTATCTTCTGACCTATGTAAAAAGGGATTACTTTAAATGGGTGGATTTTGGACGGTATTAGGTGCTGGTTTCGGCTGCTCTTTTTTCTTGAGGAAATACACAAAAATGGCTCTTCCACTGTAGCAAAAATTGACATTGGCCTTTGACCCATTAAATGAATTAAAAAAAAATTAAGTTCAAAAAAAAAAACTTCATAGTAAAAACCCATTTTACCCTTCAGACTGTTTGAATTATCTCTCACCGACCGAACCCATCGATCGACCAGTGCAGAAATCCGACCGACCGACCACCGGAGTTACACCAACGTCGCAATCAACGATCATCATCTACAGTGGAAGTAAAAGAACCGGTTAGTTTTCTGATCTTTCTTCAGTTCGAATGCTCTTTTTCATAGTATAGCATTATTAGTAATTTTGATTGAAATTAGATCCATGGGAATGAGTAGCTAGATTGTGGGCATGCTGGAGTGTGAAAAATGTGATTTTTTGCCATTTTTTGGAGCTCAGTGGCCAGGAATGGCGGTTTCCGGCCGTTTCCCAGCCACCGGGCTCTGAGACGCACCAAACCGACTGTTAACAGTCGGGCATCTGGGCCGGTTCACCGGCCCAGATTAAATATTTAAATTTTAACTTTTTTATAATTTTTGTAATTAATTAAATTTTTTATTTGATTAAATAGTAATTATATTATTTACTTATTTAATTTTTTTATCATTGTCAATATAATATAATAATTGAAATATTGTAAAATTAACAATGTTGATTATTTTTTTTATGAAATTATCTTTAATTTATTTTTTCAAATTTTTTTATGAAATTATCTTTAATTTTTTATTTAAAATTTATTTAATTTTTATATTTGTCTTTTATATAATTTAATAATTCAAATATTGTAAATTTAACAATGTTGATTCTATTATTTTTATGAAATTATCTTTAATTTATTTTTTTAAATTTATTTAAATAATATCTATAGTCTAAATTTTAAAAAAAGGTAAAGTAATTATTTATTTAATTTTTATATTTGTCTTTTATATAATTTAATAATTCAAATATTCTAAAATTAACAATGTTGATTCTATTTTTTTTATGAAATTATCTTTAATTTATTTTTTTAAATTTATTTAAATAATATCTATAGTCTAAATTTTAAAAAAATGTAAAGTAATTATTTATTTAATTTTTATATTTGTCTTTTATATAATTTAGTAATTCAAATATTCTAAAATTAACAATTTTGTGTTGTTCCTTTTTTTTTAATGAAATTATCTTTAATTTATTTGTTTAAATTTATTTAAATAATATGAATAGTCTAAATTTTAAAAAACGGTAAAGTAATTATTTATTTAATTTTTATATTTGTCTTTTATATAATTTAATAATTGAATTATTCTAAAATTAACAATGTTGATTCTATTTTTTTTATGAAATTATCTTTAATTTATTTTTTAAAATTTATTTAAATAATATGAATAGTCTAAATTTAAAAAAAAGGTAAAGTAATTATTTATTTAATTTTTATATTTGTCTTTTATATAATTTAATAATTGAAATATTCTAAAATTAACAATTTTGTGTTGTTTCTTTTTTTTTATGAAATAATCTTTAATTTATTTTTTAAAATTTATTTAAATAATATAAATAGTCTTTACATTTTTCGAAAATGTATTTAATTTTAAATTTTTTGTTTGTAAATATATTTTTCAAATAATAATTATTTTATTTAATTATTTAATTTTTATAATTTCCTTTTTTATATAATTTAATAATTGAATACATAATATTGTTCGAAATTAACAATTTGTTTTGTTCCTTTTATTGTTTTTTTATGAAAATCTTTGATTTTTTTTAATTTATTTAAATAATATTTATATTCTTTAATTTTTTTGACAATACATTTAATTTGATTTGTTGTTTTTTATATATATTTTTCAAATGTAATATTTGTGATTGTATGGTAGTTAGAGTTTGATTCTCTTGATTTTGTGAGATTATGCTTTATTTTGTTATCTCTTGTTCAATGCTATAACATTTGAATTTTTACAGAATGGATTATCATTTAGATGCAGAGTTGAGACGGATGTCGGGGAAAGCTACTTGGAACAGTAGTTTTGAGAGTTTTACTGCTGTATTGGAGCTACTCGATTATCAGCACGAAGATATTCTACGACAGTCCTTCTTGTAGCCACTGTACCAGTTGCGAGAGGTGCAGTACTCAGGACAGATCATTGATGCACTTCTATGTCGGCTTCTGAGGCCAGTCGACGGCGATTCCCTCCAGTTCGACCTCGGGGGCAAGGTCGTCAGTTTCTCGATGTTTGAGTTTACATTGATCACTAGACTGAAGATTACGGGCGACGATGCAGCCATGGAGAGAAGCAGTAGGCTGTACGAGACGTACTTTCAGGGACATGGGTCGGTGCTTCTACCCGACTTGATGGTCGCGATCAGGGGGTGCGACCATATGCTAGATAAATTGAAGCTTGGGCTGGTCTACATCCTCGAGAGTGTGATGAGGTGTCATCACAAGAAGACTGCCATCGACATTTTTCATTTGCAAGTTGTTGACGACATCGTTGCGTTCAACAACTATCCGTGGGGCCGAAAATGCTACGAAGACACTGTACATGTGTTCACCAGATCGCACTCGAGGCCTAGGGGGTCGATGCGTAAATACGATACATATGGATTGCCGTTAGCAGTACAGGTAAATGTTTAATATAATCAAAGTTAAAGTTTTAGTGTATTACATTGATGCTTAATAAGTGTATGTGTTACAGATTTGGGTGTATGAGACAGTTCCTGTACTGGGGGCCCGCTTTGCACAGCGAGGGGAGACACGCTGCCCTCGGATGCATCATTGGAGATCATCGCGAGCGGAGGGATGTCCCACCGGGAAGCAGTTATCGGCCCTCCTCGACGATCCTCAGGTAAGTATTATGCATTTGTGATTTATATTATACGTAGTTTAAAATTTTGTTTACATGATCGTTAAATAGTTGAAATGTCAATATGTCACCTTGAAGTCATACCTGAGTTGACGCCATCGATGGAAGAGGAGGCTCGGGGTCTTGTGCGGGATTTAGGCGTTCCGCACACCCCAGACGAGGAGATGCCTGATCCGAGCTTGGACCGAGATTGGGTATGTGAATGAAATATAATTTATTGAATATGATCGACGTATAAATTTATTTAATAATTTATTGAATAATTTTTCATTTTATTTATGTAGGAGGGTGGTCCAGCTGATCGACGATCACCTCCGCCGGGGCCATCGCCGCCACCATTGGCATCATCTCCGCCGAGAGTATCGTCCCCGCCATTGGCATCACCTCCGTCGAGGGCATCACCGTCGCTAGTGGCATCACCTCCGCCGGGGCCATCGCCGCCGCCATTGGCATCACCTCCGTCCAGACACCTCCCCTGTGTGTCTCCGGGGCACAGTGATGATTTGTATGCCCATTTGACTGGATTTATAGCGGAGGAGGTCGGCGCGCTACGACGAGATTTGACGGAGAGGGTCGATGATCTGGGACGAGAGTTGACAGGGAGGGTTAACGATCTGGCAGGGAAGGTTGACTATATGACAGGGAGGGTCGACGATATGGGATGAGAGTTGACAGGGAGGGTTGACGATATATCCCATGATGTTGGAATACTACAGTCTTCCGTTGTCGACCTTCAGGATACAGTAGCGGCGCTTAGGGGAGATTTAGCCGGCAGACGATGGGGGGACAGACGGGATGGCGGAGATCATGATCGAGAGGGTGGCAGAGATGGTGATGGAGAGGGGGGTAACCCACATTTTTGGCATGATGAGACATTGGAGTCCTTGTGGTTGTCTATGGAGGGGGTGGCCCCGATGGGGATGGGAGAGGGGACTACAGAGGGGGTGGCCCCGACAGGAGGGGCGGAGGAGGTGGCGACGGGAGGGGGAGGCCTCGGCGGGAGGGGCGGAGGGGGTGGCGACGGAGGGGGAGGCCCCTATGGAGGGGGCGGAGGAGGTGGCCCCAGAGGTCGAGAGGACGCCCGGCGTGATTGAGGGTAAGAGACATGCTGTTGATGAGACGGAGCAGGTGGTCGGCAAGAGATTGAGAGTGCCGTCACAGTATGTTGTTTTCCCCTTCACGGCTGAGGCCAAGAGGAGGACGTTCATCGATGGGACATACCCGAACTTATTCAGAGAGGTGGACAATGCCAAGTGAAAAGCGTTCGAGACAGAGTGGAGGAGAATTATCCCCAGGTAAGTATTGTATGATTTTAATAAAGTACTGTACGCTAACTCGTCTACGCTTATTTTAACATTTCCCTCTTTTTTACAGAGCTAGCCGTATGATAGGACAAAGGACGATCTCGGACCCTTACAAGTGGTTCCACGATATCACCACTGCGGGAGCTTGGCTCGCTGACGATGTAAGTGAACTATTCATTTCGTGTTTTTTATGTATATGTGTCCTTGTGTTTATTAAATGAATAACTCATTCTTTTTCGGTGTTTCCTGCTGCAGCACATCGACTTGGCCATGGACTTGCTGCGAGATCGAGCTCAAAGACATCCAAAATCATTTGATGTCCATGGTCGAGTCATATTAAACACCGAGTTCCTGGGTACCGTTACCATAGAGTATCAGTCGCTCGCACATATGGGTAACGAGTACACGGTGCCAGAATATATGCTCGAATGGGTGATAGGACTGTCACCGAGTGTCGGGGGAAAATCATGGGAGGGTTGTACACATATGTACATTCCAGCGTGCATCAATAAACACTATGTTACGCTGGAGATCATTTTTGCTGACTCGACTATATATGTGTACGACCCAGATCATTCATGTTTGACACAAGGCCAGTTGGAGCAAAATCTGGAGTCCGTGGCTGTCATTGTTCCTATGATGGCCAGACGAGCGGGGATAAATGTACAGGACATATTGCGGATCGTTCGGAGCAAAATCTGGAGTCCGTGGCTGTCATTGTTCCTATGATGTAAGTGAACTATTCATTTCGTGTTTTTTATGTATATGTGACCTTGTGTTTATTAAATGAATAACTCATACTTTTTCGGTGTTTCCTGCTGCAGCACATCGACCTGGCCATGGACTTGCTGCGAGATCGAGCTCAAAGATATCCAAAATCATTTGATGTCCATGGTCGAGTCATATTAAACACCGAGTTCCTGGGTACCGTTACCATAGAGTATCAGTCGCTCGCACATATGGGTAATGAGTACACGGTGCCTGAATATATGCTCGAATGGGTGATAGGACTGTCACCGAGTGTCGGGGGAAAATCATGGGAGGGTTGTACACATATGTACATTCCAGCGTGCATCAATAAACACTATATTACGCTGGAGATCGTTTTTGCTGACTCGACTATATATGTGTACGACCTAGATCATTCATGTTTGACACAAGGCCAGTTGGAGCAAAATCTGGAGTCCGTGGCTGTCATTGTTCCTATGATGGCCAGACGAGCGGGGATAAATGTACAGGACAGATTGCGGATCGTTCGGAACACGACGACAGCGCGACAGTCCGTAAGGTAAGTGTTTGAACGTTGTTGTTTTCATCTTTCAGATTTAGTTTTTATTTACACAGTACTAAACTGATTCATTCTTGTTCAATTGCAGTGACGACTGTGGCATATTTGCCATTAAGTACGTTGAATTTTTAAGTATAGGAAATAAGGTTGATGAAATCAACCAGTCATGGATACAGAACTGGAGAAAAAAGTTAGCATGTGATTTGTTCGAATTTAATGCTGACCCATAAATTTCATTTATACATATGTAACATTTCAATTGTAAATTTAATTATTTTTGTAATTATGAAATAATTATAAATTTATGTTCAATGTATATAACGTTCAAATTGGAAATTTAATTATTTTTGTAATTATGAAATAATTGTAAATTTGTGTTCAATGTATATAACATTCAAATTGAAAATTTAATTATTTTTGTAATTATGAAATAATTGTAAATTTGTGTTCAATGTATATAACATTCAAATCGAAAATTTAATTATTTTTTGTTATTTTGAAATAATTGTAAATTTGTGTTCAATGTATATAACATTCAAATTGGAAATTTAATTATTTTGGTAATTCTGAAATAATTGTAAATTTGTGTTCAATGTATATAACATTCAAATTGGAAATTTAATTATTTTGGTAATTCTGAAAATAATTGTAAATTTGTGTTCAATGTATATAACATTCAAATTGAAAATTTAATTATTTTTTGTTATTTTGAAATAATTGTAAATTTGTGTTCAATGTATATAACATTCAAATTGGAAATTTAATTATTTTGGTAATTCTGAAATAATTGTAAATTTGTGTTCAATGTATATAACATTCAAATTAGAAATTTAATTATTTTGGTAATTTTGAAATAATTGTAAATTTGTATTCAATGTAATATAACATTCAAATTGAAATTTTAATTATTTTTTGTTATTTTACCCGTATGTCGAGTGTGGAACTATTTTTTATATATTGAAGATTTATAAATAACAAATATTGAACAGTGTATAGTAAAAGGAAATATTATTCATTTCACGTACCTATCTAGTCGTCATTTAGGGGAATTTGACTGGTACAAAATTGTCGAGTATGCCCTACGGCTCTGCACCGGCCACACCTACGTGGTCGAGGAAACTCTCCGGTAGATGGTATTCTAGATGTACTTGGACGTCCAGGACCACGCGGTTCAACTGCTGGTGGTAACAAATTATGAAATGGGAGAATGTGCTCGGGAACTTCCCACTCGGCTTCATTCGACAGAGGAAATATAGTCTCAGTATATGCTGTTCTCCAAGACTCAGTCGTATAATACAAAGAGCACAACGTTCTCGCAGCAAAGCCTCGATACATGGTCACCGCAACTGCATGCTCACATGGAAAACTCTCCAACTGAAATCTCGTACAAGTGCATGTGTTATCAGTCAAGTCCACCATATATGCCGTATTACGTGCACATTGCACGGAGAAGCGAAACTCATCTAGTGCTTCCACATTCAACTTCCTCGCAACCTCTGCCGTCTTAAACAGTTTCTCCTCTTGAGCTGGGGCCAACACGCTAGTGCAACTCTCTGATGCCGCACGTCGGTCATGAAACCACTGTTGTAGCTTGTTACGAATGTTCTCAATCATTGCGAGAATTGGTAACTCTCGGTCCTTCTTAAACAATGCATTGAGAGACTCCGCGTTATTCGACGTCATCATATTGTATCGACGTCCTGGAAAGTATGCCCGCGCCCAATGTTCGATCCCCATCTTCGTCAGATACTCCAACGCCGGTAATGATTTACTTCCTATCTCGAGCATGAACTTATTACACTCTTCAGCACTGTAAGTTTCGGCTGCTCTCCTGAACAATGAAACGATGCCTGTGCCCCGATACCTAGTCTTCAAATTACCTTGTATATGGTACATGCAATACCCGTGATG
>NC_036243.1:25261604-25261795 GCF_002742605.1 Olea europaea var. sylvestris | reverse complement strand
CCCCCGTCTCAATAAAAAATGCCGTGCCAGGATTAGTTGTCCCCATGTTATGGCAATACCTAGCCAATTTAGCATAGCTCTCTTCAGCCGATCTCATTAAATCCTCTAACGCACATTCTTTGGCCTTCCACACTTTCTGATAGCTCATGACCATTCCGTACTCTCGACGGACGTCGTTAATGATGTCTGAA
>NC_036243.1:25218329-25261539 GCF_002742605.1 Olea europaea var. sylvestris | reverse complement strand
AGGCTCGTGTCTCTGTCGGGATAAAGCAATCAAATTCTCATTTGTAAAGTCGTTTATGTTCTCATTGTCTTCAACTGTTGACGGAATTCTGCGCGTAACAGCGACGTCACAATCAGAAGCAACTGTCTCAGGAATACCCACATCATCCGCAGGAACTATCTCCACTGTCTCCCAAAAACCTCGATCATTGTTATCCGCCCTATCCGAATCTTCACGTTCACCTTCGATAACATCCTTCATAATTAAAGTCACACCAAGAACGGTCGGAGTCCGATGCATTTTATTCAATTCTAATAGATAATTCAATTCAGTATCATTAGTAACGAATACCGGTGGCATCGGAATGGATGAATCCCCATAACCGTTGAATAGATATCTCAATTGCATATCGTATTGAGATTGATCGACATTCAGCTTATTTTGCAAATCGTGGTACATTTCTAAGTATGGTGTACTCTCTGTTATGGGAATTGCAATACAACCACGTATGTCACTCGTCCATCTCCATTCCCACCGATTATTATCATTTAATTCGAAATCACCGAAATAACACACGGGGATTATCATATCTGCATAAGGAAATGGTTTTAATCAACTTCAAATATTAATTATAAGAAAGAAAAAGGCAAAAAATTAGCTGCAGCCAAGGCTGTTTAATAGCCGGGTGTTAGGCTGTTTTACAGCCGACTGTTAGCCGGCTGTTAAAGATGGCAGCCGGACTGTTTCAGACTGTTTCCGACTGTTTGTTAAGCTAATCCAGTTTGGCGTAGGAGAATACCGTTCTAAAAACGAAATTAAGTATGCGTAATTTAAACGTAAGTTATACATCCGTTTAATTTTTTTTTTTGATAGGTTCTGTTAAAAAAAATCTATGTGGACATAAAATTTCTCTATTTAAACATATACTAATTTACTTAAAACGAAATTAAACATGATTAAATGTACTTACCGATTTGAAGTAATTGATGTGAAAAAAAATTTCAGCTTCAACGTTCCAAAGTTCTTCTAGATTTTGAGGTTCAAGCAGATGAAAAGATGAGAGTTTTTTCTGTGTTGTAAGCTCGTTTTGAAGTTTTTATAAGTGGGAAAATGTTTGATTTTCAATTATTAAGTAAAAGGGTAGTATAGTCCTTTCAACAATATATTGTTTTGTAATTGTACAAAACATTTAAGGGCATCTTTGTCTTTTACCATATAAGAGGCCAATGTCATAATATTCATGATTTTGGAAGTCAAACTGAAATTTTGCTCCTTTGACCGGGTCAAAATTAAAAGTACCCCCTTTTTTCTTGGGGAAAAAAATCATATATACCTTACATATATAAAAAAATTCATATTTTACTATTATATTAAATTAGAAAGAGAAAATACTACAAAATCAAATAAAAATATCAAAAGTACTGTAATATAAACTTTACTTAATTCTATCAGTAATTTAAACATTGTACAAGATTCAAAATGGATGAATTCATAGAATATGCTAAACATATGCGCATTCAAAGGATTAATAGAAACTTTCCTTAATTTTACTATTGTATATTGCTTGTTGCAGGACAAGGTTCTTGCTGTTAAAAATCCAAATGAGCCAAAATTCGAGGAAAAACCATAGAAGTCTCTTAATGGCAACAGCAGGTATGAGGCTGTCGGGATATACATAGGAAATTGTATCTATGATACACTCAATTTATATTCAGCTTCAATATACTGTTAGTCACTGGAAAGCCAAGGCCTTCTGATGAAGTGTATTTCAAAAGATCTGAGATTTTTTGGGGGCAAACCAATTGCAGCTTATGTTATTTACAAATACCATTTTCACTGAAGGTCTTTTGAGATTGAAATGACTACTGTATTGGATAGAATAATTTGAACTGTAGGTTTAGTTATTGAGGTAAAGTGAATAGTAGTAGAAATTATTTATCTTCTGTGTAATAGTTGTTTATTTGACCGGTTGAATGATTCAGACATTTTGTGGGATGAGTTTGTCTCCAAATGCATATCTACGCAGCATCACCAAAGTTGCTAATTTCCAAAATTTCTTGTTGCAGGTTCCGGATAAGAATGATGTATTAGTCTGCAAGTTATGTAATACGTCTACACTGTTGATGTTATTTCAATGGGACATGAATTTGACTATTTGAGCATGAACAGCAAAGTCCACAAGCAGCAATATGTCCTGAATCTCCTGATTTAGAAGCCCAAGAATCACGTAAAAAGGAGGAAATTACATGGCTAGCGTGCATCAAGTCGACAAGGGGCATAATAGAAGATCTTGTAATCATCCTCTCCTATTGAGCCATGTAAGAAAATGTAAGCTTGAAGCTTAAATCGAAAATTAATTTGTAAGGTTATTGCAGTGAAAACTAGATTTCTCCTAGTGTCAGCCCTGAGAATTTGGAGGCCCTAAGCAAAAATTATTTTGACGCCCTGCAAGAAATAACCAAATAACATTTTGAAAATTATTCATGTACCCTCAAGATTTAGTCTAAAGTAAAATTTCAAAATTTGCATAACAAGAAAAAATCCAAGCACTGCAACCATAATATAGCCAGAAGTACCTCGGTATCTGCTTTCAATCATCCCTCATGAAATAAGAAAAATGTGAAAATGTTTCTATTAATGGGAAAGAATGTCTGATGCCAAATAGTATATGTCATGCCAAAAATGAATTGTGGTTACATATCTTTAGATATACTCAAGGAATGAACAGCAAGACAGCAGGACATCTAAAGGAGCATCTTAAGATAATATTTCATCACACATAAAACAAAGAGCATGCTAGGTTAAGCTTAATAAGCCTATTTATAAGTTAAGTAAATAACTAAGTTTTAATATAAATAATATTTACTATTGGTTAAAGCTGAAAATAAGTCACTAAATTTGAGTGTACAAAATGAGTTACTAATATCAATAATTTTTCTTATTGGTTAAAGCTAAAAATAAGTCAACTTATTTTCAGTGTATGGTAAGAGTTATTTTTAAATAACTAACTTATTTTACTTAAACATAACATATCCAAATATATCTGGAAAACATTAAGTAAATTGTTCTTTTTATAAAGAAAAAAATTAAAATTAAAATTAACATGCTCTAAAATGCAATCGGTAATCAGTACTCACCAAGAAGGACTACTGGGAGACGGTAATTGGGGTTAGGAATGATAGTCTCTTTCTTAACTTCCCTTCCAAGCTGCAAAACATCATAATTTATTCCAAATTTAAATTTGTATCTGCTTAATTCATTATCAAAAAACTGGATTTTCAATTCCAATAGGCATATTGGGAAAACAGGAAAGGTTTTGGAGAGGTCGAGAGGAGATTTGGGAATTCTAATATCTGATTCTTTGAATTGAAGAAGATGACATACCTTTTAGTCAAATCGTCCCTTCAATTTCCTTCGTGTCCTTTCAATTTCCTGAAGGCTGAAGGGCTTAAGTTTTTGCTAGATAACCTAGACTTCTCACTTCTGGACTTGAACAGCTTGCTAGAACATGGACAGACGCTTAAGTTTTGAGGCCCTGGGCCCAAGCCACATTTTTGGAGGCCCTAGGCGGTTGCCTAGGTGGCTTGGCCCCAGGGCCGGCCCTAATTTCTCCGAATATGTGATCTTTTCACATATTTGCATTTTATTTTACAACTATTTCAGATGAATTTCATATATATATATATAATTCGTTTTTGCATGTTGATGTGTGTGTAATTGTATTAGAAAAACATGTAATTTTGCCACATCACATTTTTGTTAATTTGAAAATGAGGTCTCAATTGAAGTAATGACACATTGGTTTATATGTTGAAGATAATTGGTTGTATTAGTATTAACTTATATTGGCACTGCACTGATAGATATTGAAACCTGCAATTAGGAGAGTAAATATTTTAATTAAAGAAAAAATCAATATGCGTTTCACTAAAAAATATGACAAACATGAATACGTTCGAGGTTAAAGACATAGATACACAAACCCATAATGTAATAAATTATATCATATAATAAAGGTGTATTAGATTTATAATGTTTCCATATGGTGGACAATGAGATTACACAACGATTTACACATTTAGGTGTGGGGTTGGTTACCGAGAGAGAGAGAGAGAGAGTTCACAAAACATTTCAACTTCCGTGATAGCTAGAATAATCCATAATTACAAGTTACGCATTAGATATGCATTACAAACTAAAAAGAAAAGCATCAAAGGCATGATAGAGTCATCACATTGTGATACGATGACATAGCTTTTTTTTTACATGCTAGGTGTAAGTGTTATGGCTTAGGTCCAATCAACTTTGGACATAAATACTTTTGATATATAATTAATGCAATTTAATGGCAGATCTATTATTTAATTAATAGACAATTAAATTAAATAATAGAGTCCGTGAATTCAAAACTTCGTAATTTGTGAATCACAAGGAGTTGTGATTGTGAGATACAAATTACATATGATTGAATCTTAAATCGTCCGTGGTCATAAGTAATAACGAGATACAGATATTGTTATTACGGATAGACCATTACGTGTGGCATTTCTTACTTGTGAAGTAAGTAGCTGATCTCACAAGTTAAAGTGTGGTGACACTTAAATGAACACGTGGATGTTTTGTTATAAAATAAAACATTGGAGACCCACAGAGAGATTCCACATGGATAACTATCTGAGTGTGAGTGGTTAATATCTAACGTTCAGTAGTGGAATTGGTCCTTTAACTTGAGGATGTCATTGTACCTTAGATGAGGACGGTCATACTTTGGCGGTGTTGGATGTTGCTCTGCCAAGGGTCGCTAATACGACATTGTTCGGGTATGTCAAGAATTATATGAAGATTGTGAATGACCAATAGAGGATTCGTCACTCTTAGATAGTAAGAGATTATGATCTGCGTTTCATTTAATTAAGTCGATAACGAAATCCTTGGCCAATGTGTACTCATAAGTCGAAAAGGAGTTTTCGACTTCTATTGACTTAATAGTGGAGTGAAAGATATGATCGATAATCAAGATTAACACGCTTTCATATCTCGTAATTGATCGGATCATATTGACGAAGGGATTATAGTTTCACGGTAAATGAACGAATTTGGTTTTGTCATACCACGTGAAATTTTTCGTCACATGTATTGTCCTGATACATTGCTAGATGTCGATTTGGGACGGCGAGTGTGATTGGTGATAAATTAAAAGGATGTTTTAATTTATCAATTTTGATTAAATCAAAGTAATATTTCACGTCGTTACGCATCGTGATCAGGAACCTGATGAGTCGCGCACAAAAGGAGAACTGAAAGATTTTGATTTGTCAATTAATTAATTTAACAAGTGTTGGATAAATTAATTAATTGGGTTACTTATTTATAGGCCTGAATTAATTAATTGGATTAATTAATTCACGGACCAGATTTAATTAAATGGGCTAATTAAATATTGGACCGGGTCAGGCTAAACCCGTTCGGACTTATATAAGCACAAGAAAAATCATAATACTACAATCTTATTCTCTGTGTGGATCACCATTGGAGGCTGGATAATTGGACAGTTGTGGGTGGTGAATCAAGATCATTGGAACAAAGAAAAAGCAAAGGGGTTTGCAGATCTAAAAAAATGTATGACTTTCATCACAATTTCTATCTAAACACAAAGATGAATCCTGGTGGGAATCGAAAATTATTTTAATTTCCGTTGTGCACGTTCAAGTAGATTCCCAACACCAAAATCAATAACAAAGAGCCTTAATAGAGTATAATGTAACATTAAACATAAACAAATTCTACCTCTTTTAACTAACTGTTTCAACTACAATACAAAATCCAAAAAATTGATTCTACGAATCCTCGGTATCACAATGCCCTTCAACCTCCTTTCTCACCTTACGCTATGCAGTACTAGGTCGATATTCATATTATAATCTTCAATCACCTTCAGGCGACCCTCCAAACATAGCCCACTGACCATACTAGTCCTAGTCACAACATCCTTCACAGGCATCATATCGTAAAGCCTCTTAGCCTCATCAATTCTATGGTAGCGGATCAATCCATCTAACATAATCATCCATGAGACCACATTCTTTTTTGGCATTCACCAAAACAAAGCTTTTGTCTTAGAAACCATCCCCTCCTCAACATAACATCTAACCATGGTTGTCCATGACACCACATTTCTTTCAGGCATTATATTAAGTATCTTTTCTAGCTTCCTTTGCCATGTCATCTTTTATGTACCCAGAAATTAATCCATTCCAAGAAATAGTGTTTGTCTCTGGCATTCGATCAAAAAAGAGTTGGGCTTCACGCGGTTGGTGATTTTGAAAGTGGCCTGAAATTATGAAGAGACGTTTTTGTGAGGAAGTTGATCAAATAATTTTCATGCTCATCCATTTGGTCCAAAAGTGCATAATGGGAAATCTTTCAGAAGAAAAGTTTCCAAATCTAAACACACAACAACAAAAAATATTTAATAGATCAAAATTAAAAATACATTAAGAACAATCGTACAAAATTAAAAACATTTCAATTTCTTTTGAGTTACTATAATTAAAAATTCGAATACCAAAATCACTTCTTGAATTCGAATCCTTTTCCTCGCCTTCAACATTTCCGCTTGGACCCTTTCTTGTTTATAATGTGATTACAAATTGAGATACCATTTATAGTTTTCTGGAGTGTATTGAAGATTTTTTGGTTTTCATTCACCAAATTCTTGGCTCATCAGAATAATGATGATACGGGAGATTGGGGATTACTTGGGGTTGTTTGAATTGTGACTCCAATTTTGGGATTACAACTCAAATACTTGGGCTATGATGAAACTGGGTTTAGGCCTAAAATTTAGATACTACACTCCATTACCCAATAACTCAAATTAAAAGGCCCAAAACCCGAGCCCAAACATTTGGCCACGTATGATACTCCGGACCATTGGATCTCCTAAGTGAAATCAATGGTGATGAGCCTAATATATAAATGGCATCTGATTTCTTGTCCTAGCTGATTCGTCTCTTTCTTGCGCCTCTTGAACTCTCTAGAATTGGAGTTCAGTCTTCTCTTCTCCTTTTCATCCCCTTTCGTCTGCTGTGTGTTCTCCCTTGAAACTTCTGTGTTTTTTTTGGGTTGTATTCTTAGCCCCTGTTTGGTTCCCATTATTTCTTTGTTAAAATGAAAAATATGCCCGTTATCCATTACATCAAGCCATCAAATTTGAATTCCTATATCTTGTGTGGGGCTCATAACGGCTATATTTTTCATTCTCATCCTTCCAAAAATGAGAAACAAACGGGGGCTTAGTGAATAATAGAATCTAGGTGATTCTTGTGTGGGGAAGGGTTGATGCAACTTTGGGGTTGTTTCCTTTTGGATATATAAGTGATTGGATCTAGTGCAAGTAGGAGTTTGTAAGTGTTATACCCTAGGTCCAATCAATCTTGGACATAAATACTTTTGATATATAATTAATACAATTTAATGACAGATCTATTATTTAATTAATAGACAATTAAATTAAATAATAAAGTCTGTAGATTCACATCTTCATAATTTGTTAAACACAAGGAGTTGTGATTGTGAGATACAAATTACATATGATTGAATCTTAAATCGTCCGTGGTTGTAAATAATAACGAGATACGGATATCATTATTATGGATAGACCATCACGTGTGGCATTTCTTACTTGTGAAGTAAATAGCTGATCTCACAAACTAAAGTGTGGTGACACTTAAATGAACATGTAGATGTTTTTGTTATAGAACAAAACATTGGAGACCCACCGAGAGATTCCACATGGATAATTATCTGAGCGTCAGTGGTCAATCTCTAACATTTGATAGTGGAATTGGTCCTTTAACTTGAGGATGTCATGGTACCTTATATGAGGACAGTCATACTTTGATGGTGTTAGATGTTGCTCTGCCAAGAGTCGCTACGACATTGTTCGGGTATGTCAAGAATCATATAAAGGTTGTCAATGACCAATAGAAGATCCGTCACTCTTAGATAGTAAGAAATTATGATCTGCGTTTCATTCAATTAAGTCAATAAAGAAATCCTTGGCCAAGGTGTACTCATAAGTCGAAAAGAAGTTTTCGACTTATATTGAGTTAATAGTGGAGTGAAAGATATAATCGATAATCGAGATTGACATACTTTCATATCTCGTAATTGATCAAATCATATTGACGAAGGGATTATAGTTTCACGGTAAACGAACGGGTTTGGTTTTGTCATATCACGTGACATTTTCCTTCACATGTATTGCCCTGACACATTACTAAATGTCAATCTGGGAGGACGAGTATGAATTGGTGATAAATTAAAAATGTATTTTAATTTATCAATTTTGATTAAATGAAAATAATATTTCATGTCGTTAGGTATCGTAATCTGGAACCTGATGGGTCACACACAAAAGATAATTGGAATATTACAATTTGTTAATTAATTAATTTAACAATCGTTGAATAAATAAATTAATTGGATTGGTTATTTATAGGCCCGAGTTAATTAATTGGATTAATCAATTCACAGATCGAATTTAATTAAATGTGTTAATTAAATATTGGATTGGGTCAGGCCAAGCCTGTTCGGGTTTATATATATATAATTAGGGTTTTCAAAATTGTAGAGATTTTCATTATTCTTGCTAGCACAAGAAGGAATCCCTAATCCTGCAATCTTATTTTCTGTGTGGATTACTGTTGGAGGTTGGATAATTGGACGGCTATAGGAGACAGATCCAATTTTCTGGAACAGGGATATGGCAAATGAGTTTACAGATCTTGTAAAAGGTACATCTTTATCACAGTTTCTATATAAATACAAAGATGAATCCTGATGGGAATCGAAATCTGTTTTAATTTTTCGCTGCGCAAGATATGTAGATTCCCAACATAACCTTCATGGCATCCCTCAAAAGCTTACACTTGACAATAGGCTTAACAAAATAATATTTCTTAGGTTTTGTCTGTTTTAATGCAAGTATAATTTTAAAAATTCAAATCCCTGCTCTTCCTTTAGATTATATAAAACTTGACAACAATGTCATTTGATGAGTCTGGTTTATTCTTATAACAGAATTATATATGTTCAATTTGAACAAAATAATTGTTAATATTTAAATTTTATGCCTTGTTTGATTCCTATTTTCTCTCTATTCTTTTTAACCACACATTCTTCAATAAAATAATATTACATGCAAATTTAAAATTTTTATTTTTTTATTTTTGACCACACATTCTCCATCAAACTACTATTCCAAAATATTTTTTTTAATACAAAAAATGGATATCAAACAAGCTCTTAATATTTTATTGCGGTCAACGGCCACTCGTGCTGATTCAAATTCTTGGATTCGCTCATGGATAAAACTAATTATGATTTGTGCACACATTTAACTATGAATGACTAGATATTTCTCTCTTTTTCTTAGTAAACTTTTGACACCAATATCAATATTTTGAAAAAAAAATAAAAATAAGAAAGAAAAACCTCCAAGATAAGATATCTTGGTAAAGTAGGATTTCATCCGGTACTGTTTTCATCTTTGACACACACACACACAAATAGACACACAAACACATGTACCGGTGTGGACAAAGAATTTTTGAATTTGGAGTTACAATCAAACTCTATACAAATTGAATACTTTGTTCTTGATTTTTAAATGATTCGTACTTGACTCGATAAAATGTAGATTTACCTTTAAAAATATTTCTTCATTAATAGTTTGTTCATCATTTTCATCAATTTGATTTCGAGCAATTATTTTATTAATATTTTGCTCATTAAAAGAAAATGCATATTTACATTTAAAAAATTTATAATGTATTTGATACAAACAATCAATTCAAATAATCGGAGGAAAAACATATAATCAATTTTCAGTACTAATAATTAATCAAATAAACACAGTTTGTTAATATAAGTTAAATTTGAGGTCATGAAACAAAAGTTAGAGCAATTATTTCCTAGGAGTCTATCGAAGAAGACGATAGTCTAAGTGTTACCTTTTTCAAAATAAACTAATGATCCAAGAGAGCGATTGTCATATGTTCAACCAAATGCATAGGAAAACATTTATCAATTCGAGCATATTTAGTTGCGCTTGTAAGCTGATCGAACAAATATATATACATATATACATATATATACACACACACTTTTTAAGATACGTAATTTACTACCCTTCTTATACACATATTTATAATCACTTAAAATGAAACACAAACAGCCCAAAACATTCTGCTACCTATTAAATACCAAACAAAACTAAACTAATTAAAGCTTATTGAACTTTCTTTACGAGTGCTCAAGGAATTATTGACCAGGATAAAATATTGAATAATATAAAATAGTAAATAAGGGATTAATTTATGGAGACCATTCATCCTACCAAGAAATTTTACAAATATTCGAAACTTTTAGTTTAAACTATTCTAATGATCTATATGTATTTTCTCAAATTGTTTGTTTGTGAGAATGGGGATTGTACACGGTTTTAATAAAGGAGACGACAAATAAATTTGATAAATGATCATAACCTTTAAACTATCGAAAGCTCTAGATTTATTTTATTACTTGCTGTGTTTGGATATAGAAATAGGAATTTTAAAGAGTTTTAATAAAATATCACGCATTGGCATAAATTTTTGTGCATCTCAAATGCATCAAATTCTCCTTGTGTAGATTGGGCAACCACCACCAAACCAAACTATAGAAGAATCATACTTGAGGTTCACAACTTCGACGAAATAAAGTATTTGGATCCTCAACATTTCATTTGTAAGATATGGGACTCTGAATCTAGAGTCGTTCCTTTTGTAGCAATTAAGTTCTAATTTGATGTACATTGTCCAAATTGACGTTAAAAGTCATTTAAAGTAGCACATCGCTCACTCTTTGAGGAGCATATTGGTAAATAGGAACACGATTAAAAATTAAAATGAAAAGAAATAAAAAAAAGTTTTAAATTCTAGCAAGCTTCATCCAAGCAAGCCCTCTACCAGCTGACTCCATCACTTAATATTGTTATCATTTAGATTCTATTAGTTCGACAGCATCAGTGGAACGTTAAATAAATAACTAAAAATAAAATATAAATAAAGATTGTGCAAAGACGAAACACGAGAATTTAAAACGATCGGAAAATTGTGTCTACGTCCATAGGCCCATACCAATTTTTAACTAAATGAACAATAGAAGAACACAAAATACATTTCTAATTTTTCTTGCCTAACTAGAGGCTATCGATATGTCTAAATCTTGTCTAGTTTCATCATCTGAATTTTGCTACCTTGCTTTTTTTTTTTTCAACTGTCAAGCTAATTGATTTTCGCATAAGTTTTGGTCCCATCTATTAATTACAACATTCAGAGCCTTTGATTTATCCAGATGCAAAGAAGCTAAGGGACCCCAAATCATTGGTCTCCACTGTAGCAAACTTTACTGTTCAACGCGAAAAGAATTTTCTATGGTAGAGGTGGCCGAGGGATGAGATGACCAAGCAGAGCTAATCTTGTCTTTGTTGGGGAAAATCGAGGAGGTTATTGACACTACAAGAAATCTATCCTTGGGTAATGCTATGCTTACAAAGTAGGTTTACAAAAAGGTTAACAAAGTGGTTGTTGGCAAAATCAAGACTACTCAATTCAAAAACAGTTTTTGAAAACAACAAAATTCATTGGTCTTGATCTTGCCAACACATATTTTGTTAATCATTTTTGTCAAACTACTTTGTACAAATAGTTTAATTGTCTATCATTTACCCACAAAATTTCCATTGATAAATTGAAATTTGTAGCCGAAGTTCACTTTCCTTACAAAATCGATGTTTTGTAGACTATGATGTGCTTCAAGTTTTTCAATATTAGAAGGACTTGTGCCCACAAAAATGTTTTTTTTTTCCTGACAAAAAAATTGACGGGAAAAATCTATCTTTTGCCGGCAAAAAATGTCAAACATATTTTTAGGCTAATATTCAAAGAAAAATTTCAACTACAATTTTTAATTTTATTCCCCACAAAATGTATGTTTGAAGTTAAAAACATAAGTAAAAATAAAAAGAGAAAACACCATTTTTTTTTCCCCAAAAGTAAAGAAATAATTTGGGAGAAGAACAGAGCATGTTATTGACAACCAATAGGATAGAATAATACAATTTCAACAATAATGCTTTCCTAAATTGAATAGAAAAGCCATATATTTATAAGGGCATACCAAACCCTAAAAATACCATAAAAATGGAGATAATATAAAAAATAATGTGAAATAAAATAAATAATATTTTTTCAATAAAATCACGTGAAATGAAGGACACAATATTTTTCAATAAAATCAGGCGAAAATAAGGAAATAATATTTTCTAATAAATCCAACATAATTTGGAACACAAAATCTACACATGGATGAACTGAATGGAATGACAGTAGATGGTAGAGAACAGAAATTAGGACAACAATATTTTTCCAAAGTTCGAGAGAAAAGGTCAAAATAAAGCGGAGAATAAAATTTGGGATATATATATATATATCCCAAATTTGTCAAAGCGGAGAAAAAGATAAAACAAAGCATTGAATGTGACAACAATTTTCTCTAAAGTTAAAGAGAGAGGAAAGCAAGTGCACAGCACTGGTGTCATGTAATGTGTGAAGAGGAAAAGGAGATAAAATTACGAAACTTGTCATTACAGTGACTAATGCAATGTGGATTTTGCAATTATGCACATTGAGATTTGATAAGTTTAAAAAATGTAAAGTTGATATTAGCTTCTATTTGATCTCCATTTTACAATTTTTTTTTTTTTTTTTTTTTAAGAATTCATTTTCAACTACTTACTTATCCAGAAAAATAACTTGACATGTGAGTTGAAATTTTTTTCTACTTTTAATCACACATCTTCAAAAAATCACAATTACAAAATCTTCTCTCTCCAATAATGGGACTTAAGTACACTCTTAAGCGACTCTTCATTAAACACACACACTCACACTCTTCATTTTTGTAAAAATTACTTTTTTAGAAAATAGTAAAATATACTTTATTGTCAAAACTCTAATCAATAAAAAATTATTTACTTTAAAAGTAGAGATGACGAAAATAAAAAAAATTCATTCAACTCAATATTCATATAATGGGATGAAAAATTCCCATAGCCTCAAGGCAAGAACGAGACGTGTATGGAAAACATCCTACCTGTCCCATTACCTTTCCAATTAAAAATCATTTCATATTTAAGTGTTTTATTTTAACATGGAGTATGAGTTGTTCTGCAAATTGAAAGAAATTAATAATTTTCACTAACTAAAGACATGAAAAATGTAAAAGCAAAAAATAAAATAAAGAAAAATAGTAATATTAAAAAATAAATGGGATGAGGGACTTGCCCCGACTTAAACCAGATCAGAACCTCACCCCAAACCCATCTCGTCCTGCCTTAACCGGATATGTGGGCGTGACAAGGTGACGAATATACCTAATCAAGCGCGAAGGATGAGAATGATTGTTCTTACCCAAGCTCGACGTGACCTCATCCACCCCGTAGCCATCCTCATTCAAAACTTTCTTATTTACTTACAAACAAATTATGTAAGCTCAGCAAAATATGCTCTAATATTTTTTCAATAAATTTATTGACAACTATATGAAACTTCTCTCATTCAATTTGATTCGATGTTATATAGTCCTGATTTCAAAAAAAAAAAAAGGGTAAAACATCTTTTATAGAATTCTTATCTTTCCCCCTTTTTTTTGGCCAAACAAGTATTCTATTTTCCTTTCCGTGATAAACTCAAAGCCATCCTAAGATTTTTGTACATCTAAGCTTTTGGTTGTTTAGGTCTTTAACGCCCACTTTATCAAAAGAATGGATTCTAGTGTTCAATAATTCCCTTCCATCAAATCCCTGTCCCCTAAATATATTGTGGATTTCACAGTCACACTGATTGTGGTTTGATAAGCTTTAATATTATAAAATTATTTTTAAGTAATAATTTTTTATAATTTACATTTTTAGTACAGTATAGAAGTTATTTCTTTTAAAGTAAGTGGTAATTTATTGCTCTAAACATGCTTTAAGCTTAGGCGTAATGAATGCCAACGAGCCACTCAGTCAAGGGACGACTGATTGCTTCAAAACCAAAGGGATTGCTTCCCAAATTATTAGTCATGACCAGAACTGTAGAGGAGCTTCAATATGATCTCGTGCCCGTTCAAAAGCATCTACATAAAGGAGGCTTAATATTGAATAAGAGCTATTGGATATACATGTCATGGGTTGTCTATGTGGAATGACCCGACCCGCAACACAATAGAAAGGGTTGGAGGAAGGAGGAAGTTGTTTGAACTTGAAATTCAAACCTACAACTCTCTATAACATCCATTAACTCCCATGTGACCTCTAATAATTATTCAAGAAAAAGAGAGGAAAAAGATGATAGAAAAATTGATGAAACTCATATGTAAAAATACACCAAAATTGAAAGGCAGCAAGAACCACTATTTTGACATGAAAACTCACAAAAAAATTGGCACTTAGGTTGTGGCTAATAACCCCCTTTCATTGTGATCAAGACTAGGACCATTAAAGTACAAGAAAATTGTAGATTTAGAGTTTTGGAAAGCAATGTGATTCATCCATTTAAAAGATCTTGAAATTTCTCGTTTTAAGTAAGATTCTTAACCCGTAATTTATAATTATGTATGCTGCGAATTCTTACAAGAGTCGAAAAATACGTCGTGCTTAACTCTCGCCAACACTCAATAGTGAAGATTTTGCATGTGTTGATGAAGAAATTAATTCTGCCTAGCAGCAATGGATGTTAGAAAAACTTTGGCAGTAAATAAACTCACAAGGGACTTGTAACGAGAGTTAGCCCAATTTGCTTCACACGCTGGCAAAAACTTACAATTCACTCTCTTCAATTTATTGCATATTGGTTTTTTAGTTAGATCGCATTTAGGCAACTCTATTAAGGGATAAATCTCACATTAGTTAAATACCGAAATATAAACCAATTTATAAGAGTTCGTGTTACTCTTTTTAAAAATGTTGATATTTTAAGATGGAACCATAAATCTTAAGATGATATGAGAGCCTAATAAGTTCAAATGAGTCATTCAATTCGATTTATACTCAAATAAAATGAGCATACGAATTTCAATATTGATCTACCCATAATGAACCATAATCTTATGAGAGCATGTTAAGAGATAGAACCCACATCGAATAAATACCAAAATATAGACCAATTTAAAAGAGTTTGAGTCACTCATCCAAATAATCCAGAAAGCCTGTGCGTACAGAGAAATATTGGACAAGCCTTAAAAAAAAGGGTATAAATTATATAGATTATACTTGGCCAAACGTGCTTATTTCCTTGCATTACCTTACGTCAAATTTATGGTTAAGTTTGGTATATTATGATTGCTTAATTTAGTACTTTATAGGGCTATTGTTTGGATGTGCGAGATGGTCTAATTTTTTGTTAGTGATGAGCATTTTTAGGATAATTGATCGAATCAAACTAGTTGATTCGCCTCAATTCCTGAACTGTCCACAAAATTTTTAGACTCCTTAAAATTCGATATGAATGGAGCTAATTTCTCTCTCTCTCTTTTTTTTTCTCTGAATAATGCAGGGTTAACCCCTACCAACACTCACACCAATGGGTCCCACACGGGACCCACTTGTATAAAAACTACAAAAAAACCCCACCCACCCACTCCGGTGTTGTGAATAATGTTGGGTTTACATAGAATCCCTACCAACACTCACACCAATGTGGGACCCACTTGTGTAAAAACTACAAAAAATCCCACTCACCCACCTACCCACCCCGGTATAGTGAGTGTTCGGCATAGGTTCTTTTTGAACCCATACCTATACACGAAGCACAACCCTTTCTTTCTATACTGAAAGTTTAAAATTTAGATATATTGGTGATGCTGTTGCTGATTGTATTTTTACATATTTTCATGTGTTTTTGAACTACGGTGTCATGTACTCGATGATATTTTTCATACGTTTTGTCTTGTACAAACTCTATGTGGTGCTTAGGTGTGGCAAATGGGCCGAGCGGCTCGTCGGCTCACCCGCTCAGCTCGTGAAAACGGAGCTCGTGGGTGGCTCGGGCTCGTAAAAACTGTGGGCGAGCCGAGCTCGGCTCACCAAATAAACGAGCCGCTCATGGCTCGTTTTATAAAGTGACCGTTTCGGTCATTTTATCAGTGATCGTTTCGGTCCCTGAATTTAATTTTTTTTTTTTTTTAATTTTGACCATTAATGGTCACTGAATTTTTTTAGTGACCGTTTTGGTCCTTTAAATTTTTTTCCTTCTTCTATAAATAGTGGCATTTAGCCACAAAATTTTCTACAATTTACTCTCAACTCTCTTGTAGTCTTGTGTTGTGTTGATAGTTGTGCAATTTTTATATACAATATCCAATTCTCATTTCTCAGTTCTCACTATATTTATTAAAATTTCATCCAATTTTTATTTCTCACTACATTTATACAATTATTCTTTTACTAGTTATTACTTATTACAATTAAACAAATGGATCCACGCACATTTGTTGAAAACTTATTCGGGATGGGAGGAAACGATCGCCTATGACAGCGCAAAGTCAATTTCAGAATCAATTTGAAGGTCTAAATGATGTACCCCTATCAGAAGATATTCCAGATTTGGATCTTTATCATCATGTAAGAGGCAATCCAAATTATCCAATTAATTTGGATGATGTTGACGTTCCCGGAGCGGAACACGATCAGGAAGAAGAGGCTGAATTAAACATTCCTGATGTGAGGGGAAAGCGAAAGGGGAAAAAATAAGTAAAATGTTGGGATCATTTTAAGTTGATTTCAACGGGAAAAATCGTCAATGGAGTCCAAGAATCCAATGCAGTATGTAAATACTGCCAACAAAGATTGGCATGGCAAAGAAGAATTGGTACCACCCATCTCAACCGTCATTACAAAGTATGTGTGGCCAAACACGGACTTATTCCATGCTGTCAAACACAATTGCAATTTAGCAGTCCAGACGCCGGTGGTTCTGCTGCACCCCTATCCACGTGGGCGTATTCGAAGGAGAGAGCTCGAATCGGAATGGTGAAACTTGTTGCTGGTGCTGAGTTGCCTTTGGCATTAATTGACAACCAACACTACGTCTCGTATGTGAAAGAACATTTGCGGCCAAGGTATGTTAAGGTAAGTCGAAACACTCTTCGTTCTGATATAATACAATATTTTACTTCAACAAAACAACAATTAATTATGGATTGCAAGAAATACGGGGGTGTCATATCTTTAACTTCAGATATATGAGAAGGGATTAATAAAAGAGCATATATAGCTGTAAACTGTACATTATATAGACTCACTTTGGTGCATGCATAAAAAAATTATTGCTTTTAGAATTATTGAGTTTCCTCACAACGCTAATAATATATTTAATGTTATTATTAGTATTGTTAGAGAATATCATTGCGAAGGTAAAATTCGTTCATTTACCTTCGATAATGCTAGTGTTAATAAAGTAGCTGTCGAAAAATTGCATAGGGTATTGCAACCTGATTTTGGTGGGTATTTGTTTCATATTCGTTGTGTATATCATATTTTGAATTTAATTGTCCAAGATGATTTAAAATATATGAAGGATGAACTTCAAGATATTAGGAACGCACTAATATATATCACAATCTCACCAAGTAGAAAACAAGCATTTGAGAATTATTGTGCTGAAATAGGAGTGTCAAATGCTAAAACATTTGTTAGCGACGTAGATCATAGGTGGAACTCTACTTACTTGTTATTAAAGTCATGTGAAGGTTTTGAACATTTAATAACTGACTTTTATAACAATAGACATGTTAGAAGTGATAATGAGGGTATGTTGACTAAACGTGATTGATATTTAGCTTTGAAAGTTAAAAGATTTTTGACATCTTTTTATGAAACCACTAAGATTTTATCAGGCGTTTACTATCCCACCAACTATATGGTGCTTGAACGTCTTTATATAATTGCAAGAACATTTCATAAATACAGAAATGACCCTGATTTTAGGGAAATTATAATTGCTATGGAATTGAAATTTAGAAAATATTGGGAAGATTTGCCTATGTTATTTCTTTTAGTATGCGTGATGGACCCCCGATATAATTTATCGGGAATTAAATATATAATTGATCAAATTTAAAACGCTTTAACATTTGATACACCTATCACATATAGAAATTTAGAGCAAACATTAAGTGAAATGTATGAATTATATGCAAACCGAATGGGTACCAATATTAGTCGGGTATCATCTGCACCTACTCCTTCCACTGAAATTGAAGAAGAAGATGCGGAAATATTTAATTTATTTCAAGGCATTAATTCGTATAGATTTGATTCATCTGCAATGTATTCATCTACTACCACTGTCATGTCGTCACTATTTGTATCTCATTCTTATCAAACATCTACGGGCTCAAGCCATAATGCATTGCCTGCTGAATTAATTGATTATTTCAATCAGAATATGCCAACAGATAAAACAATTAAAAAAAGTTCAGACGAAGTAATTGATTCTAGCGAAGGTATGAACGATGTTGGCCAGTTATATCTGCGATTGCAAAAGATTTGCTGACACCTCTGGTTAGCACTGTTGCTTCGGAGTCTGCTTTTAGTGTAGGTAAAAGAGTTTTGAGCGAGGTCAGGAGCCGATTGAAAGAAGATATTTCAGAAGCGTTAATATGCGTTAAGGATTGACAGGACGCTCTTGTTCGATTATAAAATAAATATGCCGAAATTGCATACCGTCAAGTAAGTGATATTTTATTTAATTATATTGATGAAACTTTTCTTTTTTTATCGTTACTTTTAATTTTCTTTAAAAAATTGTACACGCTACAAAAATTTGGTCGTGTACAATTTTTAACTCCGTATACTGAAAATTTAAGTAGCCGGTCCCAAGCTCGGATAAAGGAGGAATGTTTATATTTTATCTATTATAAAAAGAAAATAAAAAAATAATAAAGACTTCATTTTTATTTTTTTTTTATCTCTTTTAGTTAAAAAAAAAAAAGAAGAAGGAAAAAAAATTCCTTTCCACCAATTTAATTAAATTTTTGTTAAGACTTGGTACTATTACTACTATATATCTACATTTTAAATTCTTGTATCGAACAACGTTGTGCATACCTTTGCATATAATTTTCGAAGTAAATTCCTTCTAAAAATTGAAAGGGTAATCGAATGATTGTCCTTTCAATTGTCAGAAGTCTTTCACTTCGAAGATTATATATAATCTTCGAAGTGAAACAATTCTATATAATCTTCGAAGTGAATTCTTCTAACAATTGGAAGAGTATTCGATTATCCTTTCAATTTTTAGAAGGGATTTACTTCGAAAATTATATGCAAGGGGACGCGCAGCGTTGCTTGAAACAATAATTTTTAATAATGTTTTAAATTTTCTTTAAAAAATTGTACACGAACAAACAAACAAACAACACAATTTTTAACTCCGCCCACTCTAAATTTAAGTAGACGGTCCCAAACTCGATAAAGAAGGAGTGTTTAAATTTTTTACCTAGTTTTTTTTATATATAATTCACGATTTAAAAATTAAAATTACTTTTTTATTTTCCAATTTACATATTTGTTTCAAAAAAAAAAGAAAAAAAAAGGAAAAACGACGTTTGCTCGCGAGTCAGGCTCGGCTCGTGGTGAGCCCGAGCCGAGCTCGTGCTTTCATAGGCCGAGCCGGCTCGACTCGACTCGACTCGACCCATTGACAATCTTAGTGGTGCTAGTCAACATGTACTTTTGGCAATCATGCTTGCTTTTTTAGAATCAAAATCAGGTCATGTCAGACTAGAACGGACTTATTTTATTTTGCCACTTTACATGGGATAGGGCTATTTGCTAAAGAGAAATGTGGGCCCAATTTTTAATCATTGTGGGCCCCCTCTCATGTTTGGGGTGTACACTAGGATTTGGACTCCATCGTTTAATAGATTCGGTTTAAAGACAGTGTGAAGCTTTGGTGGAAATTTCATTTGAATAATTCTTGATGGGCTCATTTTCTTGTGGATATATATTATAAAGATGAACGTTCTTTACTTATTATATAATTGCTTATGGTCGCATATTAATTCAAAGATTAAGTTTATTAAATGGTGGGTTAATATTTGTCGTAGTAACTTTCCATTTATTGAAGGAAAGTTATTGTAGAAAATCATCCACTCCTATGATTGAAGGATGTTGATAAGTGATTTTCTATGTTATATACCAAAAGGTCCCTAGCCAAATCCGCAAAAAAAAAAAAAAAAAAAATAAAAATAAAAAAAAAAAAAAAAAAAAACCTCCATTCACGTGCACATGTCGAAGTGTTAAAAACAAATAAATATTAATAAATACCAATTTCTTTAAACGTCAATATCTTAATTTTAGTTTATCCGAACCAACTTTTTCTCGAGCCTAACATATGTAATTAATTACGAGCTATCCAACAAGCCCAAAATCGATATATAAAATCTCTTTCTATCGGTACTTACTTATTTCCATTTTTTGCTCATTAAAATGAAAATATGATCGTTATCCATCACATCAAGCTACCATATTTGATTTTCTATCTTTTGTGTGGGGCTCTTAACAACTATATTTTTCATTTTCATTTTTACATTAATGTGTATCAAACGGGTTTTTGTGTACGTGTGTTGAATGTGGACAAAGGCAGTATTTTGCAGACTAGCAGAATAATCGTACAAGAATTGACGCTCGGATTGCATATTGCTTGTGCTGGCATGGCATGGTAGATATGCATACTGTTTCCGAAGATAGAATAATTTATATATTGATCCAATCATTAAAGACCACCGAAATTGTGATTATAATTAGTAAGAAGTGAAAATCATAAATTTATTGAATAAAACAAGACATAAGAAGGGCCTATAAAAATGTGCTTAGCTTCTAACTCGGCTGAATTATGATCTCGTTTAATTCTTGTAATTCTTACCTTATACACGAAATCAAATGTGTAAAGAGTTGAGCCATTAGGAGTATTTTCATTCGATTATCGATAAAAAGTAAGCTGAAATAGCTTCTTTCCATCACTAATAACTGAGATAAATCACACCAGTTTACATAACTTTGGGATACATTTCATTGAGGTACTTACCAATTTACAATTCATAAATTGAGTTTTCCAAATTTTACTTATAGTCCATCCAAGTCACTTGATCGAAATGAGAAAAATGTGCATCGGAATAATGACTAGAACAAATAAATGCACGCGATTGTGCATGTTTGTTAAAGGGAAAATTACATAAAACTAGGCATTTCGAAATTATAATTCAAAAATCAAATAATAAGTTTGTTTAATCACAAATCAGGTACCCATCTTATCCATTCAAATTCCAAATCCTAAAATTTTCAATTTCACTCCATCTTCTCTCCTCACTCTGTCCATGCCTCAGGCACTGCCGCCCATTACCGGAGACCACAGCGAGTGATTGCTTCCTCAATACTGTCTCACTCTTCTCTCTCTAAACACAAGCAATCACGTATCTTCTCTTCTTCCTAATTTCTCTTCTCTCAACAGTAGCGGCGCCGCCACTGGAAGAGGATCTTCCTAATTTCTCCTCTCAACAGTAGCAACTGTGTTAGCTGCAGATCTACTCACTTACTTTTTTTTTAAAACTTTTGAGTGGTGGTAATTGATGGTTCAATGGTGGATGTGTACGATGCGATGGTGGTGTTAGGTGTGTGGTGTGGCAATGATATGCTATGGTGTCACGGTGGTGGTGCAGTGGTGGTATGGTGCGGTGGAGGTAGAGGTGTAGGTGTGCGATCGATGGCTGTGACGGTGGATTGCTGTTGGCAGTGTAAATGCTGTAGACTGATTTTCGTGTTGTGATAGGGATGGCTCTGGCAGTGGTGTTCAATGGTGGTGGTGGTGCGGTAGGAAGGGTAGATGACGCTAGTGGTTGTTTACCGACTAATGTTGCTGTGATCAGCGATGGTCGTGGTGGTGTTGTGTAGGGTGATAGTTTTTGTTGGTATAAATGGTGGTTGTGGTGGTGGTGGAGATGGTGAAGCGGTGATGACGTCGCAATGATGGCTTTTGTAGGGTGTTGGTGGTTTTGTATTTGTTTTGTTTTGTTTGTGGTGAGGTGGTGTTAGTTGCGGTATCTGAGATGATGAGGCTACTAGAGATGGTGGTGGTGGCAGCGACAGTTTTGACGACGATGTGGTTGGTGGTAGTGGTGAGATGGTAGTCACAAGTGTTGGCGATGGTCATAGATGATTTGATTGTCTGTAACCAAAAAATTGGCGTATCTGACCAACCATTTAATTATCTGTGATCATCTATTTAGTGTGACTTAAAAATTTAATAATCTGTAACCAAGTAATTTGGACTTGAAATAATCTGTGACCTATAAATTTTTGATTTGTGACCTTGAAATAATCTGTGACCAATTAATTTGATGATATGTGACCAGTAAATAAATCTGTAATCTATAATCGTGAATCTGTGACCATTTATCGTGTAACTGTGACTTTATTATATTTAATTAATAAATATTTTCAATTAGTTATATAGATACTTGAATTTTGATTTTTTAAACTACGTACCTCATTTGTGAATTGGTGTAAACAATACACTGAAATTATGATTTTTTTCCCTTTGTTAAATGCAGTAGTTGGGATGCTTGAGAAGTATTTGCAATAGTGCCAAGGTGGCGGGCTCAGTGGTGGATGATGGGATATTGGAAATAATTGATTTTTGGGTGCACTTGTTTTCGGGAATAATTGATTTTTATGAACGTAGAAGTGGGCCCTCATTATTGTCATTTGGCTATGTTTTGGGTGACTTTTATGAACAAGAATAAAATCAGTTAGCTAGGATTAGCCCTCATTATTGTCATTTGGCTATGTTTTGAGTGACTTTTATGAACAAGAATAAAGTCAATTAGCTAGGATTAAAAACAGGGAAGGAGGAGACAGACTGAGATAGCGACAAATGGTTGGATTTTTTTTTGTTTTAATTTTTCAAATTGTCCAAACGTAGAGCAACACGTGTTGCCCGTTTTTTCACCCTGAATGTGTAGCACAATTGAAACTATAAACAATTCTATCATATTGGTCAAATTTTTCATAATAAATAATAATTAAAAAATTCAATGCAATGACGGTTTAACTAGGTATATAATAGGTTAATAGCGCATTTAACCACATATGACTATTTCATCCACTAAATTTTTAATAAAATGACATGAGTGTCCCTCATAATTAAAAACAACAAACTAGTGCTCGTGCTCCATCATTTGATTCTACACTTGGCCAGCTACAAAGGGCAAACAGGCTTTTGGAACAATGTGCAATCACACTTGAATTAGTCAACTATTATAGGTAGTAGTGTCAACGAGCCGAAACTCAAGACTCGGGCTTGACTCAAGTAAAATGGTCTGAGCTTTTTTGCAAGCCCAAGTCAAGCCGAGCTTTTGCTCGGTCAAGAAATTTAGGCTCGACTCAAACTTTTGGCTCAGGCCTTACCTAGCCGAGGCTCGATTTTTTTTATTTTACTTTAATTTATAAATATAAGGAAGCTGCTACCTTTTTTAAGGACTCCTTTTTTAAGGCAGCCTGAGTCCTTAAAAAAGGCAGCTGCCTTAAATAAGGTAGTACCCTGTTGCCTTTGAATTGGTTTTTTATTATTTATTTATTTTTTTAAATAGGTTCGTAAGCTTGAGCTGACGAGCTACACGGGTTGGCTTGGGTTCTGTCTGGCATTCCAAAATGGGGCTTGGCCCGAGTTTCGAGTCAGGCAGCTCCGGCTTTTTTCGAGCCGAGCTACTGACAGTCGGAGCCCACAAGCTAAATTGCCATCCCTAATTGTAAGTATGTAATGTGATGGCAGGTTTTCAATCAAAATGACAATAGTGGGATCCATTCCAGATGCTCGAAAAATTAATTATATTTTTAAAATAAACGCACTCAGATGCTTTGGATTTTAAAATTTTAAATTTGTATTTAATTTTTTAATAATAGCATAACTCGAAATTTTGAAAATGTAAAAAAAAAAAAGGGGGGGGGCAACAAACGGGACCCCCGCCCACCCCATCTAAGTCGGACTGAGGTGGGCGGGCCACCACCATCCCTACTTGAGTTGTGGAGAACCTCCACTAAGAAACCCCAACTTTGTCTTAGCTTTTGTTTGATTCTCATTATTTTCAAAATACATTTTCATTTATCTTCTTTTCAATCACAAATTTTTCAATAAAATAATATTACATTCAAATTCAAAAATTTTCCTCATTTTTAGACCACACAGTCTTCATCAATTTACTATTTCAAAATACATTCTTAGTTAAAAATGGGGCTCAAATAGGCCCTTAGATGTTTATTCTTTTGTAGGTAGATTTCCAAAATCTACGTCACATGGAGATTAGGAAAAAATCTGCCTCAACGAAAATAAAAATAAAAATTAAACTTAAAATTGAGTGAGAAAGAGAAAAATAAAAATTTAACGTCATTTGACGAATCACCAATAACCACAAGAGAAATAGACCTCATAATACACGAGTTTTCTCTCCCTTTTACTTCTCCCAATACGAAACTAAAATGAATAAGTAACGACGTAAACTTATTCGTAATTTTTTTTCTTCTAATTTTTTTCTCTTTTTTTCTCTGTTTAGAATTCATATTTTTGGTACCTGAATCTTGTTCTCTCTCTGTCATTAGCTGTCGTGACCCTTCAATTGAATAATTCATAAAAAATATTAGAAAGATGTTCTTCCTAATCCTAATTGCATTATGAGTTATTTTCTCTTTTAGCCAACATAATTCTTATATATTTTCCTTTCTTTTGCCAAACAAAAATTCTATTTTTCTTTCCATGATATAACTCTTCTATTTTATAAATTTGAGTCAAAGCAAACATAAGATTTTTGTACATCTAAGCCTTTCGTCGTTTTGAATTTCAACGCCAACCTTATCAAAAAAACCTTATTAAAAAAAAAAAGGATTATAGTGTTCAATAATTTCCTTCCATAAAATTCCAGTACCTAAATGTATTGTTTGTTTCACAATCGCACTGATTATGGTTTAATAAGCTTTAATATTATTAACTTGTTTTCAAGTAATATGCTTTGATACAATTTACTTTCTTAGTACTTCAAGTATAGAGTTATTTCTTTAAACTTTTAAAGTAATGATACTTTGTTTTCAAAATTAGTACTTTACTTATTGCTACCTTTTAGCCATAAAAGATTAAAAGTTTTTTTATTTACTCGCACAAAGATTACTTAAGCTTAACAAACACATTCTAAACTAGTGTCTCTAGACAGTTATATGAATCTTTTTCTACTAGACGGTTTGTTTCATTGTTAGATATAGCGAACTTGCAAACATAAAGAAATTTTCAGTTCCTTTCTAAACATGCATAGGCATACTCACAACCATGTCGATTAGTTTCTTAGAGCAAATATTCATTAGTAAGCGCCACCACCAAACAAAACTATTGACAACTGACAATGGTTCTCAACAATTCTGTTGTAGGGAGATATCAATTAAATACGAAATAGAATAAAGGACAACTGTAAGAGATCACAAACTTGTGTACTGAATGCGAACAATCAAGAAAGGATTTTAACGGCTAAAACTTTAACAGAGAGCAATAGAAGAACGTTGTTTTTTTCCCTAACATTGGAAAATGTGACCTTTAAACCATGTGGAACTTTACGAATGTCAACATGCATATGCATTATTCCTGGATTAAATAAACCATTAATAGGCAATTCATGCAGTAGCAACCCTTGAAAATGATTATGAGCAAAATTACGATTGAAAGAGGGACTTCTCTAAAAATCTATACATGGATGAATTGAATGGCATGATGGAATATGGTAGAAAATAGAAATTGAGACAACAATACCTCTTCGAAGTTAGAGGGGAAAAAGAAAAAAGTAGAGAGAAAAAGTGAAAATAAAGAATAGAATACATATTGGGATAGCCATATTTTTCAATCTTAGAAAGTAGAGAGAGAAAAAGAGAAAAGAAAGTAGGGAATTAAAAATTGGGATAATCATTTTCTCCAATGTTAGAGAGACAAAGTGGGAAGAGAAAAAGAGAAAAAGTGACCAAACTAGCACTATCATTACAACGACTAATTCAATCTGGATTTCGCTATTATGCAAATTCAAGTACGATAAGTTTAAAAAATGTAAAGTTAATTTTGATTGACTCGTCACTTTAAACATATCTATATTAGAAAAAAATTTAGGTATCGTTTGGGTTATTGATGCATATGCATACCACGACATTGTACATGTCTATTTGATATGGTGACTTGCAGCAGCATTTTGGAACGTTAAGGCCCAGTTACCATGTGATATTTTGTCACTATTCATATTAATGATAACATTGCTTTTTTCCATCTGCAAGAACTATTAGCATTGTTAATTATATAATATTTGCTCCTTGGAAATCCATAATTGGCTCATCTGTGATAAATAATTGTATGATCCATCAGTACTAATACCAAACCACAAACATCTGCATTTTGCATCTCTCTTTTCTCTCTCTCCAAAATCAATCAATCACACACTGTACACTATTCCAAAACAAGAAAATGGATGCTGCGATTAGTGCTCCGGTTCAAGTTACCCTGCAGAAATTGCTTGATCTTGCCACTTCAGAATTGAATCTGGTGTGGAGTTTCAAGAAAGACTTACGAAAGTTACACCGATCGTTGAAAATGATGGATAGTGTCTTACAAGATGCTGAGAAACGTGAAGTTACCGATGAGGCTGTCAAACTCTGGCTCAAGAACCTTCGAGAAGTCACTTACGATGCTGATCATGTCTTAGACGAGATGAACTATAAAAATATGCGTCATATGGTGGAGATCCAAAACCAGACTAAGATAAGGGGGTGCTTAAACATCTTTTCCTTTATCCCGTCTTTGGCGTTCAGATGGAGAATGACTCGCAGGATCAAGGACATCAACATCAACTTGAAAATGATCGAAGATGAAGCTAATACCTATGGCCTCCAGAGAGTTGCTGACTTTGCTCTGTCTTTGCCTCTGGCCCCGGAAACTGACAGCGTAACCGTTGATCCAATTGTCGTTGGGAGACAAAATGATGAATCAGTAGTTGTGTGGCTAATAACTAGACCTGTCGATGAAGTTCTTTCAGTCCTTCCCATAGTTGGAATGGGAGGGCTTGGCAAGACAACCTTAACTCGGTTGGTCTTCAATCACCAGCACACAAAGAGTCATTTCGCCATTAGGATTTGGGTATGCGTTTCTGAAAATTTTGATGTGATGACGCTTTTTAAACGGATTCTGGAGTCTTTAGGAGAAAGTTTTCAAGGAATCAGCAGGCAAGCTGTTGTGGATAGGCTTCGAGAGAAATTGAAAGACAAAAGATACTTGCTTGTTCTTGATGATTTGTGGAATGAAAATAGAGAAGCTTGGGAGGATTTCAAAAATACTATGGCTGGAGTTAACGCCAATAGAGGAAATGTCATCATAGTGACTACACGTCAACAAAGTGTGGCATCAATAGTGAAAACTTACAGAGATCCATACAGCTTGGAATTATTAACAGATGAGGAATGCTGGTTTATAATCAAAGCAAGGACATTTCGAGATGAAGAAGTACCAGAACAATTTGAGAAAGTTGGAATGAAGATTGCATGCAAATGTAGAGGTCTGCCATTAGCGGCAAACATGGTCGGCGGAACTTTGCAAGGAAAGGAAGTAGCTGACTGGGTTTCTGTCCTAGAGATCGGGCTTTCAAATCTTGAAGCAAATGAAAATTATGCTATGCAAGTCCTGAAAGTAAGCTTTGATCGATTATCTTCTCCGTTACTTAAAAAGTGTTTTGCCTATTGTTCAATATTTGCCAAGGATTCAGAAATAGAGAGAGAAGATTTAATCCAACTCTGGATGGCGGAAGGATTTCTTCCGGATAATCTAGAAAATAATATGGAGACTTTAGGCAATACATGTTTTAACATTCTGTTGCGAAATTCCTTCCTACAAGAGGCCGTAGAGGATGAGTATGGCAATATCAAATACTGCAAGATGCATGATCTTGTGCATGATCTGGCATGCTCAGTATCAAATTCAGAAAGCTTTAATGCCGAGTATCGCTCTATTGATGTCATCCCTAAAGTTAGATACCTTGCAATGGAATTGCTTGAAAAGGAAACACAAGCAATTACAGAAGAGAAAGCAAGTTATCTGCGCACATTTTTCTTGCGAAGGAAAAGCTTACCTGACAAAATTTGGCCATGGTTCAAGCACCTACACATTCTAAAGTTATGTGGCGGAGACTTTGAAGTTCTTCCTTCCGCAATTGGAAAGTTGATACATTTGAGATATCTTGAGACGTTCGACAACATTCCAAATTCAGTTTGCAAGCTCTACAATTTGCAAACATTAAGGATTACTAACTGCTTCGGCATTGAACGACTTCCAAAAAGGCTATCTGACTTGAGTAATTTGAGACATCTTTATTTGTATACCCTTGACATGGAATTCCAGATGCCACCTAACATAGGAAAATTGTCTCATCTTCAAACATTACCGTTATTCAAAGTGGGGGATAAGGAAGGTTGTCGAATCGAAGAGCTAGGATTTTTGAAGAATCTTATAGGCGAACTGGAGATACGTAATCTTGAACTAGTGAATGGCATAGAAGAAGCTAAGAAGGCGGATTTGGTTGGAAAGTCAAAGATATATAAGTTTAGTTTTATGTGGACAACATACTTTAGTGGGAATGTCTCGGAAGGCAACAACAACGATGAAAGTGTCCTTGAAGGCCTCCAACCTCACCAGAATTTGAAGAGCATAACAATTGAAGGGTTCAAAGGTACGAACTTTCCATTATGGACTAAGAGAATGGAATTATTTGTTGATGGCTGTGGTGGGTTGAAACTTGATAAATTGATCGAGGTCGACTTCAGTTATTGCGAAAATTGTGAAGAAATTCCCATGTTTGGCCACCTGCCACTCCTCAAATATTTGACCTTGAACTTTTTGACTAACTTACAATCCATAGATTCTTCATTCTATGGTGGCCAAGAGACAAGGGTAACGTTCCCAGCACTTGAAAGACTTATTCTAAGGAACATGCTAAACCTAACAGAGTGGGCGGAAGTTGAGGTGATGCCGATGGCGGAAACACAAACATGCAGAGAGCGGGTATTTCCTTGCCTTGAAGTTTTGGTGATTGAAGGTTGTTTCAAATTGAATACTTCTCCAAGTCATTTCCCTTGCTTGAAAGAATTGAAGATTAAGCATATGCAAAGTGATTTTCTATTGACAAAGATTTTGAGTAGTAGCAACCGAACTTCTTTGGAAAAACTCTCAATCATGAGTATATACACGCCTACTAGTCTTTTCCACTTGAAAGGATGCCGGAAAAACCTTCGAGAGTTAATTATCGAAGACTTATCCGAATTGAGAGAATTACCTGATGATCTACATAGCTTCCAGTCTCTTGAGTCTTTGATTATAAGTGGATGTCAAAATCTGCAATCAATTTCATATCAGAATGGACAAAAAGGTCCCCTTTCTCTTCGACAGTTAACATTTAGTAATTGCTCTGAGCTGATCAGCCTGCCAAGTGAAATGATTGAGTCCATCAGGTGTTTGGAGTTTCTAGACGTAGTTGAGTGCAACAACCTCGTTTCTTTTGCCATAGATTTGGGGGAATTGCCTTGTGTTTCAATGTTAAGTATACACCATTGTCGTAAATTGAGGAGTTTGCCCAAGGGAATTGGCCGTCTTAACAACTTAAGATATTTGCACTTTGGTAGATTCTCAAAATCAATTGATTTCAACTCATTCCAAGCTGCTCTCGACGGCATCCAACAATCCAAATCTCTCTGCAGATTGTATTTATATGGTTGGGAACATGAGGAGTTATTGCCATATCAACTTCAGCATCTCACTTCGCTCGAATACTTAGAATTAAATGGTTTTGGAATTGAAGCATTACCAGAGTGGTTTGGGGGTCTGTCATCTCTTTCAAAATTAAACCTAATGAATTGTCGAAAGCTTAGGCATATGCCTTCTAAGGAAGTGATGCAACGCCTCACCAAGCTAGAACATTTATATGTTCATAATTGTCCATTGTTGGAGGAGAGGTACAGGGAAGAAAGAGGCCCTGATTCTGAGTGGTCCAAGATTTCACATATTCCCAACATATTTGGACTGTACCAACGTGGGTAAAGAGGCCTGATATGCTGATATAGTTGTGGTAAGTATTTCAGCTCAATCACTTAATTTTTCATTATTTCCATTTATTAAACATTACAATATGTTATTAATTGGTAAACTTCAGTGTATTTTGCAATAAAATCAGATACTGTTGCATGAATTCAATCAACAAATCGCCAATCATTAATTCCCATATCAATTGCTAATTCTATTTGTAAATAAATAAAAGATTTCACATATTCCTTCTATACCCATATCTGGACAACACCAATGTGGTTAAAGAGGCCCGATATAGTTGGTAAGTATTGGAGCTCAACCACAAAAGTTTTCATTTGGTAAAGTCAAAATCAAAGGAACTCCGGGATTTGTTAATAGTTTATATTTTTACTATGTTGAAATTATTATTGTATTTTATATATGATATGTTTCTCTAATTGCAAGTCAATTATGCTTAACCTAGTATCTATACTGAAATACATAAAACTTATTTTCTAAATGTCGCTCTGATATCATAATGCAAAATTAATTTATTATCCCTTTCATTGTTGTCAGTGAGAAGTGGTATTGATTAGTCAAACGTGCAAGGTGAATGATGCAATTTGCCTTTTCATGAGGTTTAAGCAAAAATGAACTTCTCCGGTGTAGATTCTTGGGGGGAGCTAGGTAGTCCTCTTTCAACATTATTTTAAGAATGATTGCAGTCCAGAGTGCATGGAGTCTATGAATTGTTAATTTCTGTACGTCGAGTTTGTTGAAGTCATTTATAAACATTGTTGTACTTTAATTATTTCTTAGTGTTTATCAAAATACTATTATGCTCGACTTACTTCTTAGGTCAAGATGCTAGTTCTTATACTTATCATTTTAATTTTTTATTGCTTTACGTGATTTTATAGAATTTTGCATTGGTGAATCAATTTGCAAGGATGATGATAATTTTTCTTTTTCGCCGTTGATGCGGTACAAGGAAGCAATTTGACATATATAATTTTCCATATCTGAATTTAAGCATTAATTGTTTTTCAACAAATTTTATGTCTACTTTGGACATAATCATGAAAAAGAACTAAAGTACAACAAAAATGGAAGGAAACAAATTGATGGAGCTCAATATCATGCCTCAGTCGATGAATGTGTCACTGTCTTTTACTTGTGTGAACACGACAAAACAACATTGCTCTCCAAGTATTCAAGATGGGTTTGCTAGTGGTACAATATTTATTATTTATAATTAATTAATGCATCTTAGTGCGAAAAGCTATAGGGCCTTCGCCCATTTGCAGCATGGTCTGTAATTTGGATGATAACAAAGAGTCTCGATACGGTGTGTAGTTTAAGAATCTTACTTTATAAGGCCATGTGAGTGCACAATTTGGTAATAATGGACATCAAGCTTAAACTTTTAAGTACATACAAGAAACCCAAAATATAGGAGTCCCAAACACGTGTAATAATATATTTGGGAAGTGTTTTTAAACGTTTTAAATTATAAATAAATAGAAATGAGTATTAAACAAGTGTGTAATACTTGTCCTTCGCATTAGTTCCACAACCAAGAATTAGTATTAAGCATAAACGGTACTTTAAAACTCATTTTTGAAGTGAAAACTCTTATCATAATTGAAGTATTCAGTACATGTCTACGTATGTCGAAATTGACTCGATAGATTGACTCGATGAAATTGTGGTCTCAATAAGTATCCTTACCGAATTGTGCACTCACATGTGCAAATTTTCTAATAAATGACTTAAAAGTAGTTCATTTCATTATTATTATTATATATTTCATACAACTGGTTAGTACTGTATATGATTAAATATGACTACGTACTGTATCATTTGCTTAAGTGCCTTGTGGAAAGGAGTTTGCATAAATATTAGGAATTTGCTCACATAAATGTACACAGCTAATTTATTTTTTTCTTTTAATTATTGTTCAGTGGATATGAGTATTGAATTGTCAAATGCTCTCTTCAATCAAAGACTCTTGCAAGTATTATTCGTGAAATCTGGAGTTCTTGAACTCTATGAATTGGTAATATTACATATTCGAGATTGTTAAAACCATGACCAAAATATATTCTGCTTTATACTATTTATTTGTGTATGATAAAAGGTTTTTTCTAATGCTAATTTATCGTATTAAATTTTTTACTGCCTCGTATGATTTATAGAATATGTATATTGTTGAATCTATAGTATACCCATCAATGGAACCAAATACATATACAAGATTGTATGCTTTTGTATGCTTTTTCCAGTAACTACAGAAGAGGGACTTAGACCATAGCGATACAAGGGTAATTAATTGTAATCATGTCAACCGTGATTCAAGATGGTACTGTCGTTGAAGATACAAATCACGAAACGAAAAACACTGAACTATTTGACGTAATAAAGGCTTGATAATTGGAGGGGGGGGGGGGGGGGGGAAGATTTCCTGACGAATTTTATGTTGAAATTACAATATATGATCAAACTGTAATAAACATGAATTATTAACACAAAGAAAATGCATTGGAATAATTTTCAAGATCAAAATCTATTTTCTTCTTGTAACATATGTAAAGATTCAATTCTTACCTTATGTAGTTTTTGAATCATCTTTTTGCTAACATGCAGAAAGAATTTCAAAAGATATTGTTGTTGAAAATTACAACTGATCATTCAACAATAAATTAACACGAATTATATATCGATAATGATTCAAGAACATAAATCTGTTTTCTAATTATAGCATATGTAAAGATCCAATTTATCTCACATAGTTTTGAATCAACCGATACATCATATCAGATTTCTTCAACAACAATCACAATTGTGATGTCACGACCTTTATGCTTCAGGTAGGAATGAAACTGTTGACACATAAAAATTCAGCCCAAATCGAACGGTCCAAGGAATGAAGCCCAATTGGAGGATCCTCAAATCAGATAGCCCAAAGAACGAAGCCCAATCAAACAATTCAAGATGAAGGCCCAAATAGGGAGGCCCAAGAACGCGGTAACGTCATCATCCAAATTTGCAAGTCGCCCAGAATCTGAGCGAATAGAGTGCCATGTAGTCGCCCAGAGCTGTTACTCTATTCTCGCCCAAACCTCCTTCAAGTCGCTCAAAGTCTTAGCAAACATAAAGTGTTGTGGTTATCAAGAAGTGTAATTATCAAAGCAGTTATTAAAGCAGCCCTATCATGTTTTACGATTTAAGGAATTCAATCGAAAACGGTCGACCGACGAAGAGTAATAGCAGCAGTTAAAAAAGGCAGTTCCATAACAAGTTGACCATTACGAGGAAAGTGGGCGGTTGTAGAACGATCAAGCAGTTTTTAGGCGGTTGATCACAAAGAGATCATCCAGGGAGTATAAAAGGAAGAAAAGACATAGAGCAAATGACTGAATCAAAAACTCTCGAACAGAGAACATGTAATTTTAAATTCTTTAGCTTAGATTTAAACACTTCTTTCAGTAACTCGTGTGCTTGCGCCCCTTGGAGGCATTCTGTTTTTAATTTCCAATTGTAAAGTCATCGCCAATAAAGAACACCCCTTTTGGGACTTTGTTTCAAGAGGTTTGTCCCTTACACAATCGTCTGATTCCTTTTAAATGTTAGCGACTAACCCGCACGAAACAATTTGGCACGCTCAGTGGGACAGTGGTATTTGGTGTTGAAAATACAAAAGGTGAAACAATATGCCTCAGAGATCCGATAAGGAAGCAGCAAGTCAGGAAGGAATCCAGTCTGTGATCGAGCGATATGAGGAGCAGCATGCCTCTCCACGAACAGATGGACAGAATCAAAGCAGTAACAGTCGTTACGAACCAATGACGGAGTTGAGTCCTTGAACCATGCGTGCATTACTTGGAGAACTCACGCAAGACGTCGTTGAACAGGTAAATCTTCGAAGTATTCATAATATGGAAAGATTTATCCAAAATGGGAATGCACATTATAACAACATGGCCAAACAACTAAACACTTTGAACGAAACAATGAATAAGTTAGTAGGCCAAATATGTCAACCGGTTATACCTCTTGCAAATCACTTTCAAACTAGGACAATTGTGGGACATAATCCCTCAGTCCTAAATCCGAACTAAGAGGTAGAACCACTTTTTGGTCCCTCTACTTCAAACCAAGGGGGCATTGCAGTGCCAAATCAGAACAATGGTAGTGGTATACCTAACTTGGGGGGTAATCCAAATATAAGAGATAATGTCCTAAACAATGGACATAATACCCCACGTGTTAATGAGGGAATAGATGTTCAGGCTAATGGTAATGGCCCTAATCATGGTAACTTTGTTGCCAATCAAGGACCAAACATCAGGCCTCATGCAAATCAACCGGTTAACCAACCTGTAGGAATTCCATATGACCTCAATGTCATGTTGAGGAATCAGATTATGGAAATCGTACAGGATCAGATGGCTTTTGGGGTGCGTCCCATCATTAGGCCGACTTACACAAGGCCATATCCTGATTGGGTAGACCAAGCATATCCATGGCCTAGAGGGTATAAAGTGCCAGAATTCTCACTGTTTACCTGTTTAGGAGAGGTGTCTACTCTAGAACACATAGGGCGATTCACATTGCAAAGTGGTGATGTAACCGATTACCATAAAATGAGGCTTTTCCCTAGTTCATTAACAGGAGTAGCTTTCTCCTGGTTCATCAACTTGCCAGTGAACTCTGTTCAAACATGGCAACAATTGGAATAGCTATTTCACGCTCAGTTTTATAAAACTGAGTCTGAAGTCACTTTGGCTGATTTGGCGAATCTACGTTAAATGCCAAACGAATGGGCAGAAAGTTTTCTCCAAAGGTTTAAGACAGCAAGAAGCAAGTGTTTTGTACCTCTACCCGAAAAAGAATTTGTCAAAATCGCTCAGGGCTGCTTGAGCTTTGATTTAAAAAAAATTCCAGGACAAGGAATTTCCTGACCTTTTCCAGTTAAGTGCGAATGTGATTAGGTATGAACGACTGATAAGAGAGGAAGAACAGATGAAAAATTCTAGTCAAGGGACTTATTACAAAAACCCAAATTTTGACGTTCATACCATCAGCGACGAGTCATACGATCAGGCCGAAATGTGTTTGGCCGAATTGGTCAAAGGAGATACGTATACTTGTCCCATAATGGCCAAGCCTAGACCATCGGGCAAAGATGAGCCCATAAAAGATGGAAACATAAAGGCTAGAACGTTCTCGTTCGATGTTACCAAAGCTGACCTTATATTTGATAAATTATATAGGGATAAGTAGATAAAGTTGAGCGATAAGCATAAATTGCCAAACCCTGAACAAATTAAGGGTAAAAAATATTGTAAGTGGCATAATGCATGGTCACATTTGACTACCAATTGCTTGGTTTTTCGCCATGTATTGCAGGATGCCATTGAATCAGGACGAATTATGTTCGACGATAAGAAGAAGATGGCAGTGGATGAAAATCCTTTTCCACAGCCACTTGGAGTGAACATGGTGACGTCTGGTTTCAAAAACAAGTTGGCAAAATTCAAGTTGGTCATAGATGATGGAGAAGAGGATTCTAGACCACATCCCAGTGTCTTTGAACGAATCAAGGGAAAAGAACCAAAAAAGGACGAAGACGTCCTGTATGCAAGATGTAGAAGAGAAGTGAATGGAAATACGGAGAAACCAGGGATATGGCAGCATCCCCATCGCCCTACTTTCTTCCCAAACACTCAGCCTGGTAGAGGGCGAGGTACATCATTCTATAGAGGACCACTTTTGAGAGGCAGTTCAGGCCAGCAGATAATGGGAGAACATTCAGGCCGCAACCTCGCCGGCCAAATGTATGGCATTCATTCCAGTATAATGCAGGAAGGATAATACCCTTCGATGAGATGACTAGAACCCAACAAAGGCGTTTTCAACGAAACTATGGACGAATGATGAGGCAGCAACAGGGAGTGCCACATCCTAAAGCGCCTAAACTACTCAAGGTAGCCAATCAAAATGTCCTCAAAGATAGTGAAGAGACCGGTATAGATGAATCAATGAAAGAACTGCCAGAAACTTCTTCTGGGAGATCAAAGTTTGAGCGGGACAGAAGGGATGGAGAAGATCCAGATCAGCCCCTTACTATCCAATTCGGTACGTTACCTCCTGTCGTGGCCAATAATTATTTACTGGCCAATGAATTCAAGAACAAAGAAAAGGAAGAAGAAGAAAGGGAGGATAACAAAGGAGAGGCTTGCGTGCTGGAATGTGAAGAAGGCCAGACTTCTAGAGAGGCCTACAACAATGAAGAGGACGACGGGATGACAGATATTGAAGAAGAAATCGACCTAGAAGTAGAAGGAAGAAGGAGAGAAGTATTGCGCAATACTCTGTTGAAGCAACTACATCGGGAGGGAATTCGCGAAGTAGACTTGTTGGGAGAACCATCTGGACGTCCTTTCGATTTCTACGTATTGTACGGGACACCCAAAAGGAAGAAAAGAGTGCCTCGCTCTGAAAAGTATGGATCACCCCCAAGAATAATGCCTCTTTCCACAGGTTGGGTAACTGATGAGGAAGCATTAGAAAATAGTAAGAAGGAAATTCAGGAGACAGAGGCTCAGCGCGATATGCTGCACGTCGACTTATCACAGGAGGATAATTCGACAGAAAACAAGAAGGAAATATAAATAGAGGCTGTCGAAAAAGTTATTTTTAAACGGCCAGCCATGAAATTGACTAAACACTTGAGGCCATTGTACGTTAAAGCTCTAGTTAACGGCATCCTTGTGGCAAAAGTGCTTGTCGACAATGGAGCAGCCATAAACACCATTCCATCTAGAATGATGAGGAAGTTTGCAAAGATAGAAAGTGACATGATTCCTATAGAGGTCATCCTTACGAGTTTCAATGGAGGAGCAACTTCAGCTAAGGGAGTTATGCCTTTGGACATAACTATGGGGACAACTACTAGGACCACAATCTTCTTTGTAATAGATGGTCCTACTAGTTACAATGTGTTACTAGGAAGAGATTGGATACACGGAAGTCGTTGTATACCCTCATCGCTCCATCAATGCCTGATCTTTTGGAATAGCAAAGGCGAAGCAGAGGTGGTACAGGCCGATCACAAGCCTTTTGTCGCAGAAGCAAACTCGGTGGAAAAGTTCATCTACAAAGGAAACTATGGACCTGTCAGGGTAGTACAAGATGGGGAAGAAACTCAAGTTGTCGCGCAAAGCGAAGAGCCATTTTCAGTGGACGCACTCACTGAAATGTTTAGACAGATGAGGTCAAATATAGTGGCCCTAGAAGAGCCAGTAATTGGCAAAAGAATAATCAAGGAGTCTTGAATGGATTCTAAGTTACAAAAGCAAATGGCCAATATTCAGGCCTTCAAAGCTAGACTAATGGCTTTCAATAATGAATGCAATGACAAGGCGAAAGAATAGACAGCCCTGAAAGCGTTGAAGGACAAATTAGCAGTATTCGAGTTAGAACAAAGCATTGGCCGAGAGGTCAACAAGGTGGACTGTTTAGAAGAAGAAGTATTTACAAGGGAACTGGACGACGAAGTGATGCGGATCATCAAACCTGGATACGCTCAAGCACAAGACCCTCTGATCAAAGTAAATATTGGCAATGAAGGAGAAGATCGTCCAACATTCATCAGCTAGATGCTCGATCAAGAGGTTAATGATAAATTAATCGCTTTGTTAAAGGAGTATAAAGATTGTTTTGCTTGGGAATATGAATAAATGCCTGGTTTAGATAGAGACTTGGTGGAACATAGGTTACCAACTAAGCCTAATTTTAAACCTCATAGGCAGCCTCCTAGACGTTTTGCTCCTAATGTACTCCCTGAGATTAAGAAAGAGATAGAGCGATTATTGAAAGCAGGTTTTATTAGAACAGTCAAATATATCGAATGGTTGTCCAATATCGTGCCAGTACTAAAAAAGAATGATAAACTAAGGGTGTGCATAGACTTTAGGAATTTAAACATAGCTACACCCAAAGATGAGTATCCAATGCCCACGGTGGATTCTTTAGTAGACTCGACTGCTAGACATGTCATATATTCTTTCATGGATGGGTATTCAGGATACAATCAGATTTATATAGCTGAAGAAGACATACACAAAACTGCCTTTAGATGCCCTGGGTCTCTAGGATGTTTTGAATGGGTGGTTATGCCTTTCGACCTAAAAAATGCAGGGGCAACTTATTAAAGGGCAATGAATTTAATCTTTCATGATATGATAGGCAAGTTTGTTGAAGTGTATGTAGATGACATAGTAGTCAAGTCCATTAAAGAAGAGGACCATTTCAAACAATTAAGATGTTCGTTTGAGCGAATGAAGCAATATAAGCTAAAGTTGAATCCCTTGAAGTGTGCATTTGGTGTTAATGAGGGGAATTTTCTTGGTTTCTTAGTACACAAGAGAGGGATTGAACTTGATAAAAATAAAGCAAAGGTCATTTTAGAGGCCAAACCACCTAGCAATAAAAAAGAATTGCAAAGGTTTCTAGGCCAAGTAAACTTTTTAAGACGCTTTATTTCTAACTGTGCAGGGCGAACTAAAGTCTTTTCGCCGCTCTTAAAGCTGAAAAATCAGGACGAATTCGTCTTGAAAGAAGAACATCAAAAGGCTTTTGAAAGCCTGAAGACATATTTGTCAAGTCTACCAGTGTTGGTGTCACCAATCCAAGGACGGCCAATGAAAGTGTACGTATCGACTAAAAAAGAATCAATAGCTGGAATGGTCGCACAGGAAGACCAATTTGGTGAAGAAAGGGCAATTTACTACTTAAGTAGACGGTTAACGAAATGTGAATGTAATTACTCTGCTATCGAAAAATTATGTCTTGCATTGTATTTCACATGTACAAAATTAAGGGCTTATTTACGGCCCGTAACCATTTATTTAATTTCTAAAGTAAATTTAGTTAAGTATATGTTCTTACGCCCTATTTTACACCAAAGGATAGGTCTTTGGACATTAGCTTTATCAGAATTCGAGATACAATATATACCTCAAATGGCAGTCAAAAATCAGGCTTTGGCTAACTTTCTAGCCGATCATCCATGCCTTGACTTGCCTGAAGAAATTGAATTAGAAATCAATTCGTTCGAGCTAAAACCTTGGGTGTTGTATTTCGATGGGTCAAAAACCTCTAAAGGTGCAGGAGTAGGAGTAGCATTGATTAATCCTTTAGGGATTTGCTACAAGTTCGCATTCACTTTAGACAGAATGTGCACCAACAATCAGGCCGAATATGAAGCCTTAATTGTAGGCCTAGAACTAATGATAGATATGGGAGTAAGAAATGTGATCGTTAGGGGTGATTCTCAATTGGTAATCCACCAATTAATGCGTTAATAGGATATATAACGACGTGGCAAATGAGTTAGCCCAAATGGCCTCAGGGTACTCAAAGGTTTTGAATTGAAAGTCTACTTGTGAGTATGGAACCATATTGGTCGTGACTCAAAGAAGGGCGAGGAAGATTGAATTTCACTGCATACAAGATGGAGATGCAATGGATTGGAGAATAGAGACTAAAAGGTTCCTTAAAGAACCTAGTGGAGGGATTAGTAGGAAAATGAAGCTGTGTTTGCTGAACTATACACTAATAGATGAAAAGTTATTTAAGAAACGCTCTGATGGTGTATTGCTAAAGTGTGTAAGTTTGCAAGAAGCAAGGACGATCATGGCTGAGGCCAGGACGATCATGGCTGAAGTGCACGAAGGGATATGTGGAGCTCATCAAGCTGGCCAAAGGATGAGATGATTAATTATTAGGAGTGGATATTTTTGGCCAAAGATGGGAGAATTATGCGTTCAGTATGCAAAGAGTTGTTTAGCATGCCAAAAGCATGGTCCAATACAAAGGGCACCAGCACGAGAGATGGCACCTATTATTAATCCTTGACCGTTCAAGGGTTGGGCGATAGACCTGATAGGGAAGATTTATCCCCCATCGTCCAAGCAACATACTTTTGTTATAGTTGCGACCGACTATTTCACCAAGTGGGTAGAGGCGGTACCTTTGAAAGAGATCACCCAAAAGAATGTCATAGAGTTTATCCGTGATCACATCATTTATAGGTTTGGAATTCTACAAACGTTAATGGTAGATCACGGAACATCTTTGAATGGGGATCAAGTGAACAAATTTTTGAGCGAGTTTGGGTTAAATTAGTAAACTCCACACCAAATTACGCTCAATCCAACGGACAAGCAGAATCTTCTAATAAGATTCTAAAAAATATCATCAGAAAGATGATAGATGAAAATGTCAGAAATTGGCACGAATGTCTGAACAAGGCCTTGTGGGCTTATAGAACATCACCTCGGTCAAGTACCAAAGTCACTCCTTTCCAACTTGCTTATGGACAGGAGGTCATTTTGCCTATGGAAATCAACGTGCAATCGATTAGAGTGTGCTTGCAACATAAGTTGAATGATGATGAGTATACAGAATCACTAGTTCAAAATTTGTTGGGGTTGGACGAATTAAAGTTGGACGTTTTAGATAGATTGAAAGTTCAAAAACAAAGAATGGCTAAGTTTTATAATAAAAAAGTCATAGCCAAGTCGTTCAGCCTGGGTGAACTAGTTTGGAAGACGATACTCCCTTTGGATAGCAAGGATCCAAAGTACAGGAAGTGGTCGCCCAATTGGGAAGGACCATACAAAATAAACAGTGTGTTGCCCAATGGAGCGTATCATTTGGAAGATTTAGATGGTACCAAGCACGTGAGATTCATTAACGGCAAATATTTGAAAAAATATGTTCCTTCTTTATGGGAATGTGAACAGATAAAAGCATAATCAAAATATGTTTAACGATTAAGGATAACAAGGTCAGAGCGAAATACGTTCAAATAAAGTCCTTTATTATCAAACGTTCATTACAAAGATGCAAAAATACAAATGATAGATGTTCTACAAACTACAATTAAGAGTAAGCTAATCTCCCGGTCGATCGCCGAGTAAGAGGGTGGACTGGCCTCGCACCGCATTCCTAAATGCATCGCTACAATGGTGGGATCGCCGAGTAAGAGGGTGGACTGGCCTCACACCACCTTCCTAAATGCATCGCTGCAATGGCGGGCAAAGAGGCTGAGAAGTACTCTTAGCAAGCAAGGTGGTCCGCAAGCATCCCAAAAATTGCCTTCTATCATTGAACTCCTTGTAAAGGACAAAGAGACGATGGGAAGAACTTTGATGGTAAAAACTTTGCTGCTGGCCAAAAAATATTTCCTATACTTCTCACGCCAAAGGTGACATCAAGGCAAATAGTAAAATGGGCAGACCAAACAATCCATTTTTATAGAAAGACGAAGGTTTCGGATTGATTATCAGAATGCCAAACAATGGCAGCAAATTGGTTTCGAAGAAGAAAATGAAGATGAAGATGGAAAGTGCGAAGCATACGTACATTTATAAGGGGGGTGGAGATGAAGAGACAGAATATGAGCAGTCACATTCTGCCTAGTAAATGGAATTAAGTATCCCAAGTCTTGGGAAAAGAGGTGGATATCAAGAGAAAATTGTAAGATTTTTAGCACAAAGCAGTTAAATGCTTGAAGAATTGGCGATTAAAAGACAAACGTCAAATAAATGCACAAGAAGTTAACATATATGTTCATTAATGATGAACAAAGTTACAAAAGGAAAGTCTAAAGCGAAATTACGAAAGGAAAAGTTAAGGCGTCATATGTCTTAATTACAATCCACCCCATACTGAACTAATTCGTTCCCTAAACTTTTCCCAATCCTCGTTCTGCCGAGAGGAAGTGATATTCAATTCGGCGACGACATCATCATCAACTTCCAACTTCTTGTACTGCTCGACCAAAGACTTAGTTCGCTCAATTCCCTGGGAGGCATTATGCTTTTTAGTAGCCATTCTCGCCTTGCAGTCGTCCATTTTGGCTTGAAGTTCCTTCATCTGAGCAGCCAAACTAACCATCAAAGAGTCTTCAATCATGACTTCGGAAGAGATTTCTTTCAACTCGTCCTCAGCTTTGTTGATCTCCAGACGCAAAGACTCTTTTTCAGATACGGCACAAAGATATTGAGTACTTTTGGCCTTCAGTTCAGCATTCTTGGCCAGCAAAGAGAGGACCTCGGAGTGGATAACTTTCAACGTCGCTTTAAAATCGGCAGAAAGATTGAGCGACGGAAGTGTCAGTGCTTGCTCCAACTTCGCATTCAAATGCTCAAGCTTATCCTTGTGTCTGGCAGCATTAGCCTTACCAATGTCCATATCCATGAAGGACACGTACTCAAATATCGACTGCTTGAGGAACTTCAAATCTTCCTCTGAAGAAGCAGCAGGACGACCAGATGGAGTAGGGCGAGATGTCTTGACTTGCCCCCAGGAAGTGAACAAGTCTTGGATGGAACGCACAATCTTGTCAGCATCCTGCAAAGAAAATTGCCAATATTGAAGATTCTCACTACAACGAACAAGATGGAAATAAAAGTGAAGCAAAGATTACCTCATCAATAATCGTGGANCCCATGGGTTGTGATGAGGATTCTGGGACTGAAGATGTCTCTTTAAGCTTAGTTTTCTCATCAACCGGTTTGGATGAAGCAGCATCAGTGGAGGATGATGGAGCAGGAGTTGTCGATGCCAAAGCCTTTAAAGGAGAGGCTAAACTTTTTTGAGAAGTCCAAATAAATTATCAGCACACAGAAAAGTTTCAAGTATGGAAAAGTATGCTTGTGAGTAAACCAATTTAATTACCTTTCTCCTGATGATGAGAGGGGTATCATCATCGTCATCAGCATCATCCTCCAAAATGAGAGACGCTGAGGCTGGCCGTTTGCTGCTTGGGGCACTTTTAGCTGCAGTGGGCTTGGTAGGAAAAGAAGTCGATGGACGGGCAGATTGTTTAGCACGAGCAGAGGAATAGGGACTCCTAATGGACACAGGAGTGACCAAAACAGGAGAGGTGGAAGAAATGTTTGGCTGGTCCAGTGAATGAAAAGCACGATTGGCATCAATCGCAA
>NC_036243.1:25213031-25218175 GCF_002742605.1 Olea europaea var. sylvestris | reverse complement strand
AAAAGGAAAAAAGGAAGAGATTGAATCCAAAGAATAAAAGAATGAAAAAATGTCCCTTCTAGACATATTTACAGGAGCCAAGGGCTCAATGGCTAGCCCATAGCAGCTAGCAGAGGAACGAGAAATTGATGGAGCACCAAGCAATGGAAAATAGGATCTCAACCACAGTTGAGTGAACCAAAGAGGTCCACTGCCAGTGGGAGATGCACCATTCTTCAATTGAGTTTGAAGAGAAGCCATGCCTCTATAAAGGGCAGCCAAAAAGAAAGAACATAAATTCAAAGGCCTACCACGCGCCAATTCGTGCGCTATGGGTAAATAACTCAGGGAGGGCTTTATGCTTGGCACACACAAAACATATTTACAAAGCCAAACTAGAAGAAAGGCCACTCGCTCAGTATGGGAAGGCTTAGCGCTCGAATGATTATGAAGGGTTTGCAGGCTTGAATATGACTCGGTGTAGTTTTTACCAAACTTTGGGGCGCCACCAGAAACCAAAATACCAGGAAAAATGGTATCGCCCAAAGGTGGTAGATTCACTAGGGCCCCAACATCCCTTAAAGTAATAGACATGGGGCCAAGAGGGAAAATAAAGTTATTCTACCTAGAAGACCAAAAACTCAAAGCAATCGAAAAAAGTACTGAATCAAAAGTAGGGGGTTGAATAGAGATTTCTAATAAATTAGAAATCCTAGCATTATCAAAAAGTGTCTTAGTAGGACCATGGCCTACAAGACGAGCATGCCACCTACGAAAAACTACATCAGATTTAGGCCAAGGGCGAATATCTCTTTCGCGAAGTGGCCCCAGCGGCAGATAGTTTAGAAATGGAGGGCCTTGAGTACAAGGAAACAGCTGGCCCACCGCCGCCTGTTCGACTGCCTTTGCATTGTTGAAGAAAGGACCTAGGTAGAACTCATTGAGTTCGACATTGGCGGGCGCGAGAAAGCTCGAAGTTATGTATGGACGACTCAGAAGTTTCTGAAAGTCATCAAAACTAAAGGAGTCGCCAGCTTGAGATTGTGAAGTAGCCATTAGGGATGAAACGGAGTTTTTTCAGAGTTACGTAGCAGGGAAGCAAAAGATGAACAGTAAATCGTGGGAGAGAAACGTGAAAAAGTGAGGCGTGATTTAATGGTGCAGTGAAATGGCGTGTTTGGGGGTTATAAGGGTTTGCAAAACGTCGCACCTTTTCAAGCTATGGAAAAAAACAATGATTAAAATTCTTGGGAATTTCGAATGTTGCTGGAAACACAAAGTGAATATGGCAAAATTTAATAATTGGTATTAATTCTGCCATATTAGGGGGTAATTGTTGACACATAAAAATTTAGCCCAAATCGAACGGCCCAAGGAATGAAGCCCGATTGGAGGATCCCCAAATCAGATAGCCCAAAGAACGAAGCCCAATCAAACAATTCAAGATGAAGGCCCAAATAGAAAGGCCCAAGAACGCGGTAACGCCATTGCCCAAGCTTGCAAGTCGCCCAGAATCTGAGCGAATGGAGTGCCATGCAGTCGTCCAGAGTTGTTACTCTATTCTCGCCCAAACCTTCAAGTCGCTTAAGGTCTTAGCAAACATAAAGTGTTGTGGTTATCAAGAAGTGCAGTTGTCAAAGTAGTTATTAAAGCAGCCCTATCACGTTCTACGATTCAAGGAATTCAATCGAAAATGGTTGAACGACGAAGAGTAATGACAGCAGTTAAAAAGGGCAGTTCCATGACAAGTTGGCCACTACGAGGAAAGTGGGCAGTTGTAGAACGATCAAGCAGTTTTTAGGCGGTTGATCACAAAGAGATCATCCAGGGATTATAAAAGGAAGAAAAGACATATAGCAAAGGACCGAATCAAAAACTCTCGAACAGAGAACATGTAATTTTAAATTCTTTAGCTTAGATTTAAACACTTCTTTCAGTAACTCGTGTGCTTGCGCCCCTTGGAGGCATTCTGTTTTTAATTTCCAATTGTAAAGTCATCGCCAATAAAGAACACCCCTTTTTGGGACTTTGTCTCAAGAGGTTTGTCCCTTACACATTTGTCTGATCCCTTTTAATTGTTAGCGACTAACCCGCGCGAAACAGAAACATAAGAGTAACTAATAAATTAGTGGCTATAAGATGGGTATAATAGAAAATAGATAATTTGGATAATGTAATTCCAACACATTTAGGAACGCAAGAACCATCAATAAGTGTAAACAATTATTTGTGTGAAACGAAGAACAATACAGCCACGTTAGAACTCAGAACCATTAGTTCTATTGAGTTGTAACTGGAAAGTATTAATGAATGATGAAACAGTGAACTCACAAAATGCCAACATGCATTTTTGTGCATGATACACAAGATCTGCACTCATGTAGCCAAATTAATTCCAATACCAAATCAATAATTCTTGCAACCACAAACAGCAGAAAAGAAGGTAAAAGGCAAAACATGACTGTAACTAATTGATAAGCATAGCTATGAAACAAAAAAGTACATGATCTGATTTATGCTGCAACATATTTATTATGTTGAATTGGTGACGATAGATTCATCCAGGATAAGGAACGGTGAAATACCCCTCCTCGTTTAAAATTTCAATTCTACGTTGCACGTAGCATTTGGCTGCCCTGTAAGAAGCCAAGTTACTCTTGTTAAGACACTGAAAACTAAGGTACTTCGTCTTCTACTAAAGCCTCTGGTGATAGTTGTTCGCCAAATAGACCAATATCTGAAAGCCACTCGAGCTCACCAGACTTAAGTTAATCTTTCTGCAAAAGTTGAAAAATTGATTAATAGTGGAGTAATTTGCCCAAAAATAAGAACATACTACATTTGAATGGAAGGAGCTAAAAAGGAAAAGTTTGTACTTGTGAATGAGTTGTCAAAATGAAAATTTCAAGAAAATGTAGATAAAGAAATTTTATAGTGTTTGAATACAATTCAAAGATGGTGACTAACTTACAGATATCTAATAGTCTACGTCACAGCATCTGCAATTTTCAGATATCTAATAGTCCACATAACAACATTTGCAATGAGATTCCTCGCGGCAAGATCAAAATCTGGCACGCATGAACTTAAAACATGATATTGCATTTTCTTGTGTTCTAGATTAAAATATTAATCCAGTAATACATGATACACATTTTACATGAAGACTCTCCTGTAAGGATTTTTAATCAATAGATGAGCTTATAAGTGTTAATAATTGCGTATTAAATTAAAGGCTATTGAATTCGGTTAATCACAATTAAGGTGATCTAATAAGACTTCGGTTTTGGGTTTTAATGTATCCAATTAAAGTGTGGGTTTACATATGTATAGAGACCGGACTCAAGTCCTAATTCTATGATGGGCCGAATTAGATTAAAGGGCGTCGCTATATAAATATGATTATGGTCCCTAGATCACACGTACGTATTATTCATTCTCTTTTGCATCCCATCACAGAGAGGAAAAGAAGACCGTGTAGATTTGGATGACGGTACCGCGAAATTCATTATTGCATTAGCCATGTTTGATTCAGATACACTTCCGTTTTAATTCTTCAATTTCTTGATGATTTAACATGAAAGATTCAGTGATTTAAAGTAATAAATTATCCTACAATTAGTATCAGAGCCAGGTTCATGTTGAATAATTGAGAATCAAATAATTTATTTGGTTCTTGTAATATTTTTTTGAAGTTTTCAGATTTAACAAATTTAGATCTACATTTTGTTGAATTTGAAAACTATTCGGTATGTTATTCTTGTTTATTTTTCATCTTTGGATTAAAGACTTTGGAATTCAGATTCTGAATTATCTTGAGGAATTACAGATTTTTTGGATTTAAAATTTCAGATTTTGGGTTATTAAAAAAATATATTAAATTAATTTGGGGCTGCTACACACAGCAGCGTCGGCGTGGCGCCCAAAGGAGAAGAAAATAAAACTTTTTTTTTAGGTTTTCAGTTTTTTGCCAGATTTTGGGGACGGGGGCTTCCTCTGTAAATCAGATGATTTGAGGCCCCTGGATGCAATTAGGTTAGAGTTATAAAATTAAGGTTTTAGTCCCTGACCTTTAAGTTATATTAAGATTTGAGCTTTTAAGTTTTGGATTTAATAATTCAGTCCCTAAGGTTTAAAAATTAATTAATTCAGGCCATTAAAATTCTGAATTTATAATTATAGCCCTCAAACTTTAATTACTAATTCAAATTAGCCCCCAAAGTTTATAATTAATTCAAATTGACCTCCAAAGTTTCAAATTTTCAAAATTTGATCCCTAAAGTTTTAAATTGGTCAATTTTGGCGCCTAAAGTTTTAAAATTTCTTCTAATTGATCCTCTAAAGTATTGAATTAATTAATTATGGTCCCTAAAGTTTCAAGTTTATTAATTTCAACCCCTAAAGTTTGGAATTAATTAATTTTGCCCCTTAAAGTTTTGAATTATTAATCCTAAGGCTCCTAAAGTTTAAAACTAATCAAAATATGCAAAATTGGTGATTCTCTTTCTCAAATTTTGGTACTAAGGACTCTTTTAAGAGATATAATAATCGAAAGTTATTTAATGGAAGCAACATGTTGTCAAAGCAACATCTCTTGTGAAAATTGACTAACTTAGAATATTAAAAGGTGTTTGTGCATATGTTATTCAAGGGAATAGTGGTCGGCCCAAAGGAAGGTCAATATTTACCCGAATACACGTGTACCTGTGGTGATAAACGTGTGACGATCATTTGGTTTAATGTGTGATCAATAAATTGGTCCAAAGAAAGGTTTATTGATTGACACGTTGTTTTATTGTCAATGTTTGATCACTACGCCAAGAGTACCGCTTACAAGTTAATATCTCTGTCCAAAGACTAGATATTGATGTTGTGCTAGGTATCTTATGATGGGCCCTACCACTATTTGAGATTATTATTATTTGCATATTAAAGATATTCATGTGAGCTATTCATAATAATCATTCTCTAATTCAGTTTAAGGTTCTTCTGCTAATATCTCTGCTAGCATCAATTCAATTCCAATGCTACATGGCACAAACTTCAGGGCATGGCAAGAGAACGTGATGATTGTTCTTGGAGTCATGGACCTAGACCTTGCTTTACAGGTCGATCAACCTGCTGCACTTACTGGTAAGAGTACCTCTGATGATAAGAGGGAGATG
>NC_036243.1:25191115-25210844 GCF_002742605.1 Olea europaea var. sylvestris | reverse complement strand
ATGGATGTTAAGACAGCGTTTCTCAATGGTGGCATTGATGAAAAATTTATATGGTACAAGCAGAAAACTTTTTATCGGATGATGCAAAGCAAATTGTTTGTAAATTAAAGAAATCCATCTATGGACTCAAACAGGCGTTTCGTCAATGGTATTACAAGTTTCATCAGGTGATCATCTCATTTGGTTTTGAGATGAATTTGGTTGATGATTGTATATACCACAAGTTCAGTGGGAGCAAGTTTATTTTTCTAGTTTTATATGTTGATGACATATTGCTTGCCAGCAACGATATATGCTTATTGCATGAAATCAAGAGATTTCTAGCAAAGAATTTTGAGATGAAAGATCTTGGTGACGCCTCTTTTGTATTAGGAAGTCAGCTACACCGAGATCGTTCTCGGGGGTATTCTTGGATTATCACAAAAGAGCTATATCAAAAGGTACTTAAAAGATATGACATGCAAGATTGTAAACAAGGTGACACCCTTGTGGCTAAAGGAGACAAGTTCAGCTTAAGTCAGTGCCCTAAAAATGACTTGGAAATTAAAGAAATGCAGAAGATTTCTTATTCCTCAGCTATAGGGAGTCTGATATATGCTCAAGTTTGTACGCGTCCGGATATATCGTACATTGTTGGGATGCTAGGGAGATATTTAAGTAATCCGGGAATGGATCATTGGAAAGCAGCCAAACGGGTCATGCGGTATTTACAGAGAACAAAAGACTATATACTCACATACAGGAGATCATATCAGTTGGAGATCATCGATTATTCTGATTCCGATTTTGCAGGATGCCAAGATAGTAGGAGATCCACTTCGGGCTATATTTACCTGCTTGCTAGAGGTGCTATTTCTTGGAAAAGTGCTAAGAGGTATTTACAGAGAACAAAAGACTATATACTCACATACAGGAGATCATATCAGTTGGAGATCATCGATTATTCTGATTCCGATTTTGCAGGATGCCAAGATAGTAGGAGATCCACTTCGGGCTATATTTACCTGCTTGCTAGAGGTGCTATTTCTTGGAAAAGTGCTAAGCAGACGCTCATAGCTACTTCCACCATGGCAGCGGAGTTTATTGCTTATTATGAGGCATCAAATCATGTAATATGGCTACGTAATTTTTCACTGGGTTGCGCATTGTGGACAATATAGAAAGACCACTTAAGATATTCTGTGACAATAAATCAGCAGTGCTATATTCTAATAACAACAGGAGCTCGACGAAGTCAAAACATATAGAGATCAAGTTCCTGGCTGTTAAAGAAAGAGTTCAGAGTAGACAAGTGTCAATAGAGCATATTGGGAAAAATTCCATGGTTGCGGATCCGCTTACTAAGGGATTGATACCCAGGGTCTTTCATGAGCACACTGCTCATATGGGCATAGTGTCTCTTGAGGATATGTAGTTTCAGTGGGAGTTTGTAATTTTGCTTTTTATATTGGACACATGTACTGTCATTTTGAATACGGTTTAAGGTTAAAGTTATTTTTGGTTATAAAATTATTTGGTTTATTATCTCTGAACTTATTTAAAATGATCTCACTAAGGCATTAAGGTGGACTAGTTGGAAATAGGCATGTTACAGATCACATTACATGTAATTTCCATGCTACACATCCATGCTTGATCCATGTCATTCGATTATATCGATATACGTGACCATTGATGGGTTTAGCTACATGAAAGTAGCGAAAGCCGCTTTGATCCTATGTTGATATGATTGATGGACGGAATTGTTTGGCGATACATTCGGTAATGATAGCAAAATTCTAAGTACTCATAAGGTTATGTTTAATGTACAATTATAATGTGACACATATAGCCCAAGTGAGAGATTGTAAGAATTTTTAATCAATATATGGGCTTATATATGTGAATAATTGTGTATTAAATTAAAGGCTATCGAATTCAGTTAAGCCCAATTAAAGTGGTCTAATAAGACTTCGATTTTGGGCTTTAATGTATCCAATTAAAGTGTGGGTTTACATATGTATAGAGATCGGGCCCAAGTCCTAATTCTATGATGGGCTGAATTAGGTCAAAGGGCATCACTATATAAATATGGTTATGGTCCCAGATCACAGTACATATTATTCATTCTCTTCTGCATCCCATCATAGAGAGGAAAAAGAAACTGCGTGTAGATTTGGAAGACTATACCGTGAAATTCATTATTGCATTAACCATGTCTAATTCAAGTACACTTTCGTTTTAATTCTTCAATTTCTTGATGATTTAACATGAAAGATCTGGTGATTTAAAGCAATAAATTATCCTACATCTCCTTCTTATTCTGTTATGACCGTATAGTCTCATTGATCTATCAGATTAGGGAAGCATAGATGCGAGCTTAAAAGAATTAAATCACAAACGTTGGCATCTCATCAAGGTAAATGGAGCTCAAAATCTAAATAGCGAGAAATTTGCCTCGGGTCACAGATTTCTCGTCAATATTCAACGACATTTTCTTTTAAGGTTTATAATCACATTATCAATCACTCAGTCTCAAGGAAAATAAGCTTTTCAATCATATTCCTGCTATGAAATAAGAACGGACTTAAGAAGAAAAATGTGATAAATTACCATAACTAAAGATGCCATGTTTGTAGTAGGTATTGGCTGAATGGATAGCTCATCACAATCCTTGCAAAATAGTGCTCGGTCTTCAACACAAAAATTGAAAGCTGTCTTCTCCTGTAGATAATAAAATGCATTGGTCAATACAGATATTAAGCCCCCATTAAATCTCATTTCATTTTTCTCTTTCATATTTTCAATCACAATCTTTCATAAAATAATATTGCACGTAAATCGAAAACTTTTTCTTCTTTTTCAACTACTCATTTTTCAAAAACAAATAAAAATTACTATTTCATCCATTTTTATTTTAAAAAATAGGGGCCAAATGGGGGATAAGAATTAAAAAAGTTGGGAGACAAAAATTGTAGCACCCGAAAAATTTTAGAATGGAATTTATTTGTTTTATATGTTATATTTAGAAAAGTTAATTTAAATAAGTTGGGCTCAAGATATTGAAGCTTAATGAAATTGTCATTTATTAGTATTTTATGCAAATTGGAATTTGCAAGAGAGCTAGCCACATGTAGGTATGTGCAAATTTCATCTTTAGATGTTAGTTGTTGGTCATGAATCTACTCGTGGTTGTGGTGGGTATTAATTATATATTCTATTCCACTTCAAATACCACTCATTGTTTCCTTCCTAATGTACTTACGAGTTTTATCTCCCCGACTCCATTTCACTTAAATGAAGTTTTGCTAGAAATAGATAAGTCCTAATTGCATTCCATGTTGAGGCTTCTCCCAGTGGCATTCAGCCTCGCCAAAAGCGGGCAAGTGGTGTCCACCTCGGAGTTCAAGGGAGGTGACCCAGAGATGAGACGTTGACCTCTCTTCTGTGGTGACGACGTAGTGCGACACGAATTCAATCATGGACAATTTTATTGAATCATAGAAATATTACATGAGCTGGGAAAGATCATCTAGCGAGGTTATACATTCATTGATAATAGATTCGGAGGTGCTCAATGTTCCATGGATGGGGTTGTGCCTTTCCGTCCATGTCTTCAATCCAGTTTGTCCCTGGTCGGATCTCCTCCTTGATTCTGTTTGGGCCTTCCCAATTCGGACCCAAGGTATCGGTGCCCAGTTCTTTGGAGGAGAGGAAGACTCTCCTAAAGACCAGGTTGTTGATTCGAAATGACCTCTTCTTCACCTTTGAGTTGAAGTACTTCATCATCTTTCTTTGATATGTGGCGAGCTTCAGCTGGGCGTCATCTCTTCTTTCTTCAATGAAGTCGAGGTCGCACCTTCAAAGCTCGTCGTTTGTTATTTCACTGAAGTGCAGACGTTGTGGAGATGGAAGTCTGACCTCGACCATGCTTATCGCCTCAGTTCCATATGCCATGAGGAAAGATGTTTTCCCAGTGGGGGTCCTCGTCGTGGTTCGAATTGCCTAAAGCACTTGTCGCAGCTCATTCACCCAGGCCTCTTTTGATACATCAAGCTTCCTTTTCAGGACGTGTTTGATGGTCTTGTTCACGGCCTCAACCTAACTATTTACTTGTGGGTGGTGAGATGTGGATAAGTGCTACTTGATGCCAAGTTCTTCACACAATCTTCTGACCTTCTTGTTGTTGAACTCTTTACCATTATCTGAGACGATTGAGTGGGGAATTCTAAACTGGCATATAACGTTCTTCCACAAGAACTTGGAAGTGTTTGATTCTGTGATTTTTGCCAGTGGTTCAGCTTTAACCCACTTCGTGAAGTAATCAATGGCTACAATTGCAAAGCTCACACCTCTTCTGCCTTTCAGTAGAGGACATATGAGGTCTACACCCTACTTCGAGAAGGGCCAGGGACTTGAGATCATTGTTAAATCTTGCGATAGTTGTCTTTGGATAGGAGAGAATCGTTGGCATTTGTTGCATTTTCGTACAAACTGGAGGGCGTCCTTTTTCAAGGTAGGCCAATAGTACCCCTATCTCAGAATTTATTGCGCCAAAGATAGACCTCCAGAGTGGTTGTTGCAAACACCCATGTGGACTTCCCGTAAGATGTAGGTAGCCTCTTCTCCTTCCACGCATCGAAGGAGTGGAGAGGAGAAGCTCCCCTTGTAGAGTACATCATCAATGAAGAGGAAATGAGCTGACCTCCTCCTTAGCTTATAAGCTTCATGCTTATTAGTGGGAAGTACCTGGTCCTTTAGGTAGGTTACAATGGGCTGCATCCAGGTAGGAGTCTCGGCTACCCACATCACATTGGAGGCTTCGGTTGCGGGTATAAGGAGGTACTTTATTGGAACCACTGTGAGTAGTTCGGAGTCCTTGCTACTTGAAAGTTTGGAGAGTGCATCGCATGTTCATTTTCAACACGAGGGATCTGGATCAACTTAAACTTTTCAAAGGATGAGATGAGGTTCATCACCATTTTCAAGTAAGAGGCCATGATTTTGTCTCTGGCTGAAAAGTTGTCGTTCACTTGGCTAACGACCAGCTGGGAATCACTGCTGATAAGTAGCCTCTTCACTTGCATTTCTCTGGCTAATCTGAGGCTTGCAAGAAGTGCCTTGTATTCTGCCACATTGTTGGTGGCATTGAACCCAAACCTTACAGCTGAGTTCAACTTATGACCTTCTGAGCTGATGAGGACAACTTCGGCACCTGAACCGGTATCCCTAGCAGATCCATCCATAAATAAGTTCCACGTAGGTGGCTTGGCATGTTCCATGATTTCATCTACCTCAGTAAATTGGTAAATTCTACCACAAAATCAGCCAAGGCTTGGCCCTTGATGGACGCCCTGGCCTTAAACATAAGGTCAAATTCACTTAGCTCCATCGCCCATTTTAATAATCTTCCTGAGGTGTCAGGCTTTTGAAGTACCTACATTAGGGAAAAGTTTGTTAGCACATGTATGGTATGGGGCTTGGAAATAGGATCTCAATTTTCTGGAAGCCGTGATCAAGGCCAATGCGCTCATTGGAGACGGTCAAATACAGCTGAAGAATCTCGCCGGGTTTCGATTTAGAGAGGAGGGGGGACCTGCCCTAAGTGTCTTTTTAGGCCCTAGAAGGCCTCTTCACATTTCTCGGTCCATTGGAACTTCTTCCCAGCTTTCAACACTTTGAAAAATGGGAGGCATTTTTTTGTAGCTTTGGAGACGATGTGACTAAGTGCGGCTACTCGCCCAGTCAAGCTTTGTAGCTTTGGAGACGATGAAATTTATTTGTTTTATATGTTATATTTAGAAGACTTAATTTGGATAAGTTAGGCTCAAGAAATTGAAGCGTTAATAAATTGTCATTTATTAGTATTTTATCCAAATTGAAATTTGCAAGAGAACTAGCCACGTGTAGGTATGTGCAAATTCCACCTTTAGATGTTAGTTATTGGTCATAAATCTACTTGTGGTCGTGGTAGGTATTAATTATATATTCTATTCCACTTCAAATACCACTCATTGTTTCCTTCCTAATATACTTATGAGTTTTATCTCCTAGACTCCATTTCACTTAAATGAAGTTTTGCTAGAAATAGATAAGTCATAGTTGCATGCCATCCTAACCTATATCTATAAACATCCAAATTCCTTGAAAAGTCTATTCATATTTAACTTCCTTACTTTTACACGACTTTGGACTTCTAACCACACACAAATTCATAGAAGAATATATTACAGTATTGTATATATAGGCATGTCAAGTCTATCATATTTACGCAGAAAAGAAAAGTAATAAAAGAGAGAGTCGAGTCGAGTCAAGTCAGAGAGAAAGATAAGCATAGAAAAAAGAGGATTCAAGCGTATTATTTTACATTCTTTTGCAACCTTTCAATAAACGAGATAAGATACTTATATACAAATAGTTTGTTTCCTTATGCTTTTATGTATTCAATTAAATATACATGAATTGCTAGTAGACCTTGGGTTCGTTAATAAGAGATATGGAATCCTTTGGGAAATAAGAGGATCTAAGATAGATGTGTCGCTTGCTAGCCAATATACTCCATAAAAGAAGAGTGATACTAAGTGTTTATTTATGTGTTATATATAACGGTATATGAAAACTGCATGTGTCTTACTAAATATTTTTAAATACTCACTCTTACAAAATTTTACATATTAGTTCGGGTCGATTGAAACTGGAGCGAGATGTGATACGAACTACCTAGTGGACTTGAAAACGAAAAGCATTAAATTTTTTTAGTTTTATCTTTAAATTCATTAGTTGGTTAAATTTGTTTCGAAGTTATGTTATTTAATTAGTTGAATATTTTTTTGAAGATACAATTTTCTATGTTTAGTTTAAATTTTTGGATATTTCAGTATATTATTTTTAGAGGAATTTATTTTTATTGTTCTGTATTTAAAGCCAATAAAAGCGAGTTTTTGGTGACTCTTCAAAATTTATGAAAAATTGAGGTGTTACAAAAATTATGAACATAATTCTGAAATGCATGAATATGGTCCTGTAATGAATCACTTTTCTTATTGTTAGCATTTTTTTTCTTGACATACAGGTGTCATCATTATAATTGGCATTCTTTCATGGAGTAGAAGATCAGCTATTCAGAAAACTGGGTTAAATAAAGGATACGAGCCCTAGTTAAGAATTAAAAGGCATTCACACAGATAGCATAGACAGCTGAATATTGCTTTAAGTAATGCCTCCATAAAATCTGCATTATTCTACCATTGCAACTTATTATTCCTTTATCGATTGTTAATACTTACTCATACTATTGGTTGAATGTATAGAAGGATTCATTTCGTGCCCAAACATGTGTGGGCATGTATGGAAAGATGTTGATTAGTTTCTATTGATTACTTTGGTAGGAATCCCATATGGTAGGAGTCGAAGATATTTTATTATTTGCAGCTTTGTAACTAACATATTTTAAAATCAGCTACCACAAGAGGAGGTTTACATTCACCGTCGCAGCACCGCCTCATACAGATTAGTGTCGAAATCGAATGTGGGCTCTGTGCCTTCAGGAAACTTTCTAGACTTCATGACAAACTTCAAGTATGTGCATTCCTTGTAGTTAGGTTCCCCCGCTTGCCCTTGTAACCAATTTCAGTTACTCCATCCTTCCAGCTGCTTCTCCATCCTTCTCGACTCTTCTAGAATAGCTGAAATGGAGGAGAGGTCTATCATTACCACTTGCTCAGGTTCATTCTCCACCCCTATCACTTGGCCTTCCAAGTTGTGAAGCCTTTATCTTTGTCTTCAATGAGCCTCTCGCTTATTAAGCTCATGATCTCCTTTCAGACTCGTTATTGTTCCTCCCATTAGAAACTTCACTAGGGAGGAATCTCCAATAGTCCAATTGACTTCTATACTACCCAAGCTACCAAACCATTGCATCCCCAATACTTTATCCGTGCAGCCCAACTTTAACGGTAGGAAGTCTTCTACTATTGTTAGCCCTTGCATCTCCACCACAACTCCCCTGCAAATTTCCTTTTCCTTTTATGTATTCACCAGTGCCCATGATAATTCCATATTTCGTAGTATCCATAGTAGGCAGACTCAATTTCTAGACTAGTTCTAATGAAAAAAATTGTAGGTTGCCCCCACAATCAATTAGAACAGTAACTTTCTATTGTGCAACTGTATTTTCATAGTTCCCGGAGTTTCTCAAGCCTATTACTGAATTTAATGAGAGCTCCAACCTTTCAACCATCTCTACTGATGGCTCCTTCATCGAAAGATCACTCTCTTCCTCGTGAGTAAAGTCACCTTCTTGCACTAGCTAGCAACACCTTCAGCTCGCGATTCCAACACTGGTGGCCCACCATCACACCTAAAGCCACTGGGGTGTCACGTGACCCTCAACATTTTTTTTTTTTTTTTGATAAAGTTCTGTTTGGTATCAATTGAAATCTAAATCAAAGTTAAAAACTAATTTTAATAATATATTTCATGAAATCCTTAACTTTTTAACTTTTATCAAAATTTACGAAAAATCTGATTTTAATCCCGTAAATAAAGATAAAATCACAATAAATTTGAATTTTTTTTTTTTTTTTATCTTACTCTCTTTCACGCCTATTACCAAAATCTTAACCTTTCTAATTTTTTAAAATTTGTCTTTAATTTCTCTACAAATTATCACATCTACTACAAATTTTCATTTTCCAATCAAATTTTCAATTAATTATAATCTATATTTGTATTTTATCCTATCCTATTTGTGTATATAGAATGTGTATTATATCAATTTTAACTTATATTTAACGAATGTATTTACTTGATTGATTATTAGTATTGAATATTAGTTATATGTTTTCCATTCAATTACTTCAATTGATAGTTTGTATCAAATGCACAATAATTTTTTTAAACGTAAATATGTATTTTCTTGTAATGTACAAAATATTAATCAAATGACTATTCGAAATCAAAAGGATAAAAATGATGAGCAAAACATTAATGAAGAATTATTTATTTTTAAATGAAAATTTGCATTTTTTTGGGATCAAGTATAAATCATTCAAAAATAAAAAACAAAGTATTCGATTTGTATACAATTTGATTGTGCCCCTAACTCAAAATGTCTGCGTCCACTCCCTGCCTAAAACACAAGCCCTTATCTCACCTCATCTGCCCTCAACATGTATCAAGCGCTTGGTCAGATATTCTCATTGATTGCTAGACGTTTTCCCCTCCATAGTGATCATCTTCACATGAAACACGTCGAGCTTTCTTGCATCTAAATGAATTGGGTTTAATTGAATTATGGGTTGTGGGCTCCTAGATATTTTTAAGTATTAGATTTTTATCCATAATTTTCTGGGTTATCTCCTTCATTGGGCCCAATCCCTGTGGGTCCAATAAATGAGTGTCGACCCTTACTTCAAGCTTCAACCCACTACAAAGGTACTTTTCAATACTTGGTCTGAGATTCCTCTCAACGAAGAATCGAGAAGGTTGAATTCTCATCGAAAGTTCGCAACTGATCCACTTTGTTTGATAGTCAGAATTTTTTCACAAAGGCCTCCATCTTGGTTGGCTTGAATCACAGCAATAGTTATTGTCGTAACTGGTGTGAATTGGCGCTCTGGCCTCCGTCCTTTGAAGCCATGACAACGTGTCACTGTCCAGACTCATGACGATTGCTCCCAACTTCTCTTGTTCCGAGAAGCCATTAACATCCTGCACGAAATAACCAGCCATCAGAATTTTCCCCCCATAAAGTGGGCATTTCGAGCTTGCCCGTTTGCCTTCAATTTTCCCAATCTCTTCCATTTTCATGGTTCACTGGGACTTCACTGAAACTGGCCTCACCTGAGCCCTGCAACCATTTTTCCTGATCCAAAGTACATTGAACACCAATGATTTCTGAGAATTTGTTCTACGACAATGGGCCCTCGACCACACTACGTGATCCTTCTCCTTCCCAGCTTTTGCCCAGCCCCATTTTAGCACTAGATAGGGCTGCTGCTAGTCTCCTCGTTTCCTCCATAGATTGTAACATTTTGGCCATGTTTTGGGTTAGCTAATCTACTGATTTCTCCAATCCAGGAAGGCGTTGCAACTCTGCCTTCAACTCTTCCATTTCCTTTTCTATAGTGTCTACCCTAACATATGTCTTTTTATGTGCCATCAAGAAGAACCTCTCTGATATGGGAATCCAACTGGAAAAATACAGACAAAATATGAATAAGCAGATTTTGATTGAATACTGGAAAAGATTACAGTAAAATGACAAAACAATTGCATATGGAGGATTGTTACACTAGAACTAGCTCTCCTTTCATATTCTGTATTCTCCCCTTAATCCTCCTATTTATAGAATTCCACTAACACATCTATTCCATTCCCACCACTTGCCTTTGTAACCAATTTCGGTTACTCCTCCATTCCAATTGCTTCTCCATCCTTCTTTACTCTTCTAGAATAGGTGAAATCGATGAAAGAGTTGGAAAAAATGGTTATGAAATGGGTCAACTTTGAACCCAAATCTCAGTGGGACCCACCTTTTAATTAATACGGGACCTAACATATTCAAGTTCTACTCCGTGAGATGATTAACGTGATATATTTATTTATCGAAAACCATTTAAAATTGAATGAAATATTAAGTGTTAAAGTAACCCTACATAAACTAAGTATTATGGAAGAATTTGATTTTCCAAACACTTATCCCAAATAGGAAAGTTAGGAAACTTTGGTGTGGTTTATAAGGTGGAAATTTGGAATTGGGTTTGGGCCCCAAGGGGTACCAATAGTTTTTGGAAGGGGGAAGACCTATATCCTACTAGGTCCGTCCGACCGGCTGGCTCGGCATGGCACATGCCCGTGTCCGAGTCCGATCCGGTGCGGGTGGACCTTTGCACTATATTAATTTTTTGGACAAAATTTATTTAAAATTTTGGGTCAAATTGTAAATAATCAAATTCTTGGGTACATTATGAAATTCAAATTTTTTAACAGTCGTCTGTTTACCGACCAAACAGTCAATTGTTAGCCGACTGTTAACCGACTTAACATATGCGACTTTTAAAAACAACATGTCTGTTCGGATTTTGAGGTTTGTCTGAAAGGTGATGACTGTTCGAATGGCCACGAACAAGTCTATAAATAGCCAGCCTCTCTACCAGAAAATTTACACCATTTTCATTGCAAACTTTCTGTGCTTTGAATCTCATTCCCTCTCTCTCGTTCTGATATTGTCTCGAAGTAAAACACATTTCGTTGAGTTCGTTGGAACTCCTGCAGATTGCAGTATTGCTTCCGTAGGAGACAAAAATTCGTTCTATCTTGGGAAACGATTGCTAGACGTCTTTAGCACCATTGAAGACAGCAAATTCGTTTTAAGGAAACATCGTAAAGTCGGTGGGCTCGAATTACTTTTTACATCCTGTTGATCAATTCTTTACACTCAGGTGATTCTGTCAGATTGGTTTCGAAGGAGAAACGTCAAACTCTAGAAACAACAATCTTAAAACGAATTTGTATTATTATTTTGTTTCTGTTTCTACTCCTTCTTACCGTTGATCTTCTGATTGTGTTTCAGAAATGGCAACTTCTGGTACCACACTTCCGAATACGACCGAGGAAAAACTAGAAAAGTTTAATGGGTCAGATTTCAAGCGTTGGCAACAAAAAATGCTTTTTTATCTGACAACGTTAAATTTGGCTAAATTTCTCAAAGAAGACGCGCCTTCATATACCCAGCAAGACAGTGATGCTGAAAAATTGGCTGCGGTTGATGCATGGAAGCATTTTGATTTCTTGTACAGAAATTATGTACTTAATGGACTGGATAACACATTATATAATGTGTAATGTGTACTACAATGCTAAGTCCGCAAAAGAACTGTGGGAATCTTTGGACACAAAGTAGAAAATCGAAGATGCCGACACGAAGAAATTCATTGTTGGTCATTTTTTGGACTATAAAATGGTTGACAACAAGACTGTCATATCCCAAGTTCAAGAACTTCAAATCATACTTAGCAACATCTATGCCGAAGGAATGAAACTAAGTGAATCATTCCAAGTCGTTGCACTGATTGAGAAATTACCACCTTCATGGAAGGATTTCAAGAATTACCTAAAGCACAAGCGGAAGGAAATGAAACTTGAAGATATCATTCTCCGATTGAGAATAGAAGAAGACAATCGTAAAACTGAAAAAAAGGAATGGTGCATCTCATTCGATGGAATCAAAAGCCAACATCGTAGAAGGAGGCTTCAAGACTAGCAAAAAGAGGAAGCACAATGGGGAAGGACAAATTGGTTCTTCAAAAACTACTAAAAAGTTCAAAGGCAACTGTTACAATTGTGGCAAGGCAGGACATCGATCCAAAGATTGTCGAAAGCCAAAGAATATGAAGGGAAAAACTCACCAGGCCAATGTAACAGAACATGAGAACCTCACTGATAAGGTACAAGACATGAATCTTTCTGCGGTCGTCTCTGAATGCAACTTAATTGGAAACACTAAGGAGTGGTGGGTGGATACTGGAGCTACTCGTCACATATGCTCAAACCGCGGGATGTTCTCTACCTACAAAGCAATGGATCATGATGAACATCTCTACATGGAAAACTTGTCATCTGCCAAGGTAGAAGGACATGGGAAGATAGTGCTGAAAATGACAAGTGGAAAGGAGCTCACTTTGAATGATGTTCCTCATGTTCCTGATATTAAGAAAAACTTGGTATCTGGTTCTCTACTAAGTAAGAATGGGTTTAAGCTAGTATTTGTCTCGGACAAATTTGTACTCTCAAAGAATGAAATGTTTGTAGGAAAGGGCTACCTGAATGAGGGGCTCTTTAAGTTGAATGTAATGACTATTGTACCTCCAAATATGAATAAGAATACATCTTCTTCTTACTTGCTTGAGTCATTTAACATTTGGCATGAACAATTAGGACATACAAATTATAACACTTTGCATACACTAATCAAATTAGATTTATTACCAAAGTGTGATTTAAATCCTAATCATAAATGCGATATATGTGTAAAAGCCAAAATGTCACGTCTACCATTTCATTCTGTTGAAAGAAGTACCGAACCCCTAGATTTAATTCACACTGACATATGTGATTTAAAATTTGTTTGAACTAGGGGAGGTAATAGGTACTTTATCACCTTTATTGATGATTGTACTCGATATTCCTATGTGTATTTGCTCTAAAGCAAACACGAAGCAATTGAAGTGTTTAAACACTACAAGTTAGAAGTTGAAAATCAACTTAGCAAAAAGATTAAGGCCATAAGAAGTGATAGAGGTGGTGAATATGATTCACCATTTAAGAAATTCTGTTCGGAACACGGAATTATTCATCAAACTACCGCGCCTTATTCTCCTCAATCAAATGGTATTGCTGAACGCAGAATCGAACATTGTAGGAGATGATGAATGCTAAGTTAATAAGTTCTGGATTACCGCAGAACTTGTGGGGGGAAGCCTTGCTTTCTGCCAACTATATTCTTAACAAACTACCACATCGAAAAACGCAAAAGATACCTTATGAAGTATGAAAAGGTCATAAACCTAATTATAAATACTTAAAGGTATGGGGATGTTTGGCTAAGGTAGTAGTTCCTAAACCTAAAAGGGTTAAGACAGGACCTAAACCCATTGATTATGTATTCATTGGTTATGCCTACCATAGTAATGCGTACAGATTTATGGTATATAAATCTGAAATACCTGATATGCATGTTAATACAATTATTGAATCAAGGGATGCTACATTTTTCGAAAATACTTTTCCTTATAACATGCAAGGTGAATCAAATTCACAAAAGAGATATCGTGAAAACGAAGAGACTATAGATCAAGAATCTATAAATGAACAACCTAGACGAAGTAAAAGGACTAGGACGTCAACCTCCTTTGGGCCTGATTTTCTAATATATTTGTTAGAAAATGAACCTTAATGTTTTAAAGAGGCTATGTCATCAACCGAAGCTTCATATTGGAAAGAAGCTATTCATAGTGAAATTGAATCCATACTACAAAATCATACTTGGGAATTAGTAGACCTCCCTCCCGGTAATAAGCCTTTGGAATGTAAATGGATTTTCAAAAGAAAAATGAAAGCAGATGGATCAATTGACAAATATAAAGCAAGACTTGTCGCTAAAGGCTACAAGCAAAAAGAAGGTCTTGATTATTTCGATACATATTCTCTTGTGACAAGAATCACATCCATACGTATGCTTATTGTAATAGCAGCATTGAATGTTTGGATATATATCAAATGGATGTTAAAACGACATTTTTAAATGGGGAATTAGATGAAAAAATTTATATGGAGCAACCTGAAGGATTTGTGGCCTCAGGACAAGAAAAGAAAGTGTGTCGACTTGTTAAATCACTATATGGATTAAAGCAAGCTCCTAAGAAATGGCATGAAAAATTTGACATGGTTATGATGTCAAATGGTTTCAAAATTAACAAGTGTGACAAATGCGTTTATGTCAGGAACACTCCAAATGGATATGTCATGGTATGTTTATATGTAGATGACATGTTGATTATGGGTAACAATGATACCATAATTCAAATTACAAAAAGGATGCTAACAAGTAAATTTGAAATGAAGGATTTAGGTGTGGCCGATGTTATATTAGGAATTAAAATTTCTAGAACATCTGATGGTCTCATATTGTCTCAATCACACAACATTGAGAAGATTCTTGATAAATTCAAGAAATATAATATTATTCCTACGAAAACACCTATGGATGTTAGTATGCATCTTGTTTCCAATATTGGTGATAGTAAGTCTCAATTGGAATACTCTTGTATTATTGGCAGTTTAATGTATGTCATAAATTGCACTCGACCTGATTTGCCTATTCAATTAGTAGGCTAAGTCGATATACAAGTAATCCAAACACTGATAATTGGAAGGCTATTGTTAGAGTTTTAGGTTATTTAAAACATACCCAAAATTTTGGATTACACTATTCGAGATATCCAACAGTACTTGAAGGATACTGTGATGCAAATTGGATATCAGATACTAAAGACTCCAAATCAACTAGTGGATATGTCTTTACACTTGGAGGTGCTGCAATATCATGAAAATCTTCAAAACAGACATGTATAGCTAGATCAACAATGGAATCTGAATTCATTGCAATAGACAAAACCGGAGAAGAAGTCGAATGGCTACAAAACTTTCTAGAAGATATTCCATGTTGGACAAAACCTGTGCCTGCTATATGTATCCATTGCAATAGTCAATCAGCAATTGGTAGGGCACAAAATGCAATGTACAACGATAAATCTCAACATATACGTCGTAGACATAATACTGTTAGACAATTGCTCTCTACAGGCATTATCTTTATAGAGTATGTGAAATTAAAAGAGAATATTGCGGATCCTCTAACTAAAAGTTTAACAAGAGAGCAAGTCGAAAGTTCATCGAAGGGGATGGGATTAAAATTAATAAAATAATCAAAAGTTTCCATGGTGGCAACCCAACCTAGTTGACTGAAGATCCCAAGATCTAGGTTCAATGGGACAACTGAACTGTGAAAAACTTAGTATGCACTGGGAAGATTTTACTTCTACCCATTCCTATGATGAGCTAGTGCCCAGCTGCCGCGAAATAGGTTAAGATACGCTTTTAATGATTTCTATATCTTGATTCGTTCAAGTGGACTATAGCAGAATACTCTTTATGGAAATCACTTATGTGAGTGAGAAGGGGCTGCTTCTAAGAGAATTAGGTAAAGATGAATTCTCTAAAAACCACTCATGAACTGGGAGGTGTCCAAGGCCAAAATGGACACAAACGTGAGAACCAACTGTGTTCGAAGAAAACTGTGTGACTTCTATTGTTTAGGTTTCCATAAACGGCTAACTATTCAAAGCAACTTGCTACTGATTGACTAAGAAAATCTGATAGATTTTACTAGGGAAAGTCCAAAGTCATTGACTACTTATCCCGATGTAGTCTTCTTCAATTTTTCTTTGAAAAACATATCAGATATTATCGTTTGGAATAAGGCCAATATATTTCATTCATGTGGGGGATTGTTGGAAAAAAATGGTTATGAAATGGGTCAACTTTGAGCCCAAATTTCAGTGGGACCCACCTTTTAATTAATACGGGACCTAGCATATTCACGTTTTACTCCGCGAGATGATTAACGTGATATATTTATTTATTGAAAACCATTTAAAATTGAATGAAATATTAAGTGTTAAAGTAACCCACATAAACTAAGTATTATGGAAGAATTTGATTTTTCAAACACTTATCCCACATAAGAAAGTTAGGAAACTTTTGTGTGGTTTATAAGGTGGAAGTTTGGAATTGGGTTTGGGCCCCAAGGGGTACCAATAGTCTTTGAAAGGGGGAAAACCTATATCCTATTGGGTTCGATTATAAACCCACACGCGCGCGCCGTCGCCGCCGTCCGTCCGATTGGCCGACCAGCTCGGCTCGGCACGACACGAGCACGTGCCCGTGCCCATGTCCGTGTCCGTGTCCGAGTTCGGTGTGAGTGGACCTTTGCACTATATTAACTTTTTGGACAAAATTTTGGGCCAAATTGTAACTAATCAAATTCTTGGGTACATTATGAAATTTAAATTTTGGCTTATTCCGGGTGTTTTATTTTCTTTTAACAGTCGTTTGTTTACGGATCAAACAGTCGACTGTTAGCCGACTTAACAGACGCAACTTTTAAAAACAGCATGTCTGTTCGGATTTTGAGGTTTGTCTGAAAGGTGATGACTGTTCGAATGGCCACGAACAAGTCTATAAATAGCCAGCCTCTCTACCAGAAAATTTACACCATTTTCATTGCAAACTTTCTGTACTTTGAATTTCATTCCCTCTCTCTCGTTCTGATATTGTCTCGAAATAAAACACACTTCGTTGAGTTAGTTGGAACTCCTGCAGATTGCAGTGCTGCTTCTGTAGGAGATGAAAATTCGTTCTATCCTGGGAAACGATTACTAGACACCTTTAGCACCATTGAAGGCAACAAATTCGTTTTAAGGAAACATCGTGAAATCGGTGGGCTCGAATTACTTTTTACATCCTGTTGATCAATTCTTTACATTCAGGTGATTCTGTCGGATTGGTTTCAAAGGAGTAACGTTAAACTCTAGAAAGAACAGAAAGGTCTATCATAAACCAAGCCTTATGCTGAGAGAACTATATACGACTACGTGCTAGATATAACTGATAATATAAAAATATACTGAATGTTAACATTACCTCTATAAACCTTAAATTTGGGTCTGTCCCTTGTTGGTAAATATAATCTCCATGGATCAATTGATGGCTACCACATTAAGGTGATGGACACATCAGGAGCTGGCGATTCCTTCGTGGGAGCCCTTCAGGGCATAATCTGGGTAATTTCTAGGTTTATGTATTAAACATTCTAGTTACGTTTAGAATTTAGAAGACACTATTTCTATCGATTTCTTGATTTCTAGGACAAGCCTAGACTGAAGGAAGTGTTTAAATTTGCATGTGCCTGTGGAGCAATCATCACGACTAAAAAGGGAGCCATCCCAGCTCTCCCGACCAAGAAAGAATTTCTCATTGTTCTCAAAGGAGGAAAATAGAGGAAAGAGTTACATCCTTTCCTAATTTTGATTTTTGACATGTTTTTTGCAGACACGTTTTGGTAATATTTGCAATTCCTAATATGTTTCCAATTTCTCAATTTCAGGTTTTCATTTTATTTTCTTGTAAGGGTGCAATAATTTTTTTTTATAAGTTATAAATAAATATTGATTCATCATATTTCTCAATTGCTCTTATGAATGTTGTTGGCTTCCAGTTGCAGCCACCATCGAAATCTTCTTTTTCCTTTTCCTAATAGGCACTATATTAATACTTGCTAAGATCGCTAGCACCAAACAAGCCAATGCGCCATCCCTATCCCTTCACGATCCAATATCGAGACAACTAAAATAGTGCTTCCTTGTTTGATAACATTAGAGAATATGCAGGATTATACACAAAAGATCCTTTTTTGCCTAATGGGGGTATTCCTGCGTATGAGAACATAATAATGGAGAATCTAATAGCCAAAATCAACTTTAGATACAAAATATAGCTTAATCAGGCATTGCTATCGAATGCACGTCACATTTATTTTAGGTAATATACTAAATACAATTAAGGCGAAAAATACTTTCCAACTATAGATACAAAATCCATCTTAAACTGAATTTATTTCCTCCCCTATACTATAACCTAAAATGAAAAAGGGAGTTGTGAGTACTTCTACAATAACATATGTGTTAGACTTGTTTCACATCCCTCAAACTTCAGCTTATCACTTTTTCCACAAATTGCAACTCAGCCAATAACATTGGTCTTATTTTTTATCAAAGAGATTATTCAGCAAAGATTGATTCTATTGAGGCTGTTCTCCTGATATTCACGTCAAAACTAAGTTAAAATGCTTTGAAACGGAATATGACTACATTTGCGGACATTATTGCTCAAGGATGCTGGGAATCTGTCTACACCAACATAATGTGTACTGCAGAGTGAATTTTAAGATAAAGAAAGATAGTAGTAAAAACAAAAACCTCTCATGTTCTTTGAAACCCAATAAATTTATGTGAAGAAAGCAATAAAATTTCTACTATCACTGGCTAATACGTTAGCAATTTTGGAGGCAAACCTTCTTGCAATGTTTTGAAAATACACCAAATCAATTTAGCAGTTGAGTCATCTTTCTGCATCCCATGTGTTGGGCTGTGATGCCATTTGATCCAGTCCAACTGTTAGGCAATGATGAAAAGGCCCAAATTGGATTTATTACTTGGTCCATTAAATATATACCTAGAAGGCCCACTTAACCGAGCCCAATATCCAGCCCACACACCATTAGTCGCTCTTGGACCGTTGGATTGACCCGCTGATCAACGATTGATGATATTTACTATAAATATCTTCCTTACTCCCTGTTTGGCTCTTGGATCGTCACTTTCTATTTTTCTCTTTCTCTCTGCCGTTTGGAACCTTCGAGTTCCTTTGTCTGTGTGACCCTTCCTCCTTCTCTTTGTGAGATTTCTGGTTGATTATCTTTGTGATAATCGTGTTCTTGTGTGATTCTCCTTTGTGTGAGTGATCGACCGAAGGTAGGCAGTTTGATTTCTTGAGTCCAGTGAAGTGACCTTGGTGTGTTTGGGTTGTGAGGGTTCGTTTTGAGTCTCGGTGCCTCTGTGATGGTTAAATGGGTGTGAGTCTCGGTGCCTCTGTGATGGTTTATGGGTGTGGTCTGAGCCTTCGATTGAAAGATCTAAGCCTTGATGTTGTGATTTAGGGTTTATGATGTAATCTGCGATTCTATGATTTCATCTATGTTTCCTTGGATTCAGTTTATAATAGTGGTATCAGAGCTATAGGCTTTCGGTCGTGAGTCTTCGATTGAAGGTTGAACACTGGAAAATTAATTTCAGGAGTTCGACCGGAGATCGCGAAACCCTAGTTTTGATTTTGTGTCGACATTGTGGTCTGTGGTGTTGATTCGACTCTGGACTGTGGAATGCGAGGGAGTTTCTGTGATTCCTCGATGTGATTTGAAAAAGAATCACAATACTGAGATCCTGTGGCCTTGTTTTGTGCTTGAACCCTAACTGATTGGAGCTACCAGGCCTTGAAACTTGAGGAAACTGAATCTGCAGGGGCACGTTTTGTGCCTTGGTGACCTGCAGTGAATCTATCCTTGCTGCAA
>NC_036243.1:25147515-25187455 GCF_002742605.1 Olea europaea var. sylvestris | reverse complement strand
GTTTTTCATGAAAGAACAAAACATATTGATGTTAAGTTGCATTTTATTAGAGATGTTGTTTCTAAAGAACTCATATTACTTGAGAAAATTGCAACTCAGTATAATCCAGCTGATGTAGGTACTAAGGTAATTCCTTTAAACAAATTTAAGTCTTGTTTACAAATTTTGAACATTGATGCTGGTTAAGTGTTTTGTTCTGCACAGGTGCTAAAGTTGATGCTTGTTGAGAATGCTGGGAAGCTGTCTTCTAGAGAAGGACATTTAAATTGTGTTTTGCATTTATTAGGCTTCTTGTATAATCACTGGCATCAAGGTGGAGATCTGTTGGGCTGTGATGCCATTTGATCCAGTCCAACTGTTAGGCAATGATGAAAAGGCCCAAATTGGATTTATTACTTGGTCCATTAAATATATACCTAGAAGGCCCACTTAACCGAGCCCAATATCCAGCCCACACACCATTAGTCGCTCTTGGACCGTTGGATTGACCCGCTGATCAACGGTTGATGATATTTACTATAAATATCTTCCTTACTCCCTGTTTGGCTCTTGGATCGTCACTTTCTGTTTTTCTCTTTCTCTCTGCCGTTTGGAACCTTCGAGTTCCTTTGTCTGTGTGACCCTTCCTCCTTCTCTTTGTGAGATTTCTGGTTGATTATCTTTGTGATAATCGTGTTCTTGTGTGATTCTCCTTTGTGTGAGTGATCGACCGAAGGTAGGCAGTTTGATTTCTTGAGTCCAGTGAAGTGACCTTGGTGTGTTTGGGTTGTGAGGGTTCGTTTTGAGTCTCGGTGCCTCTGTGATGGTTAAATGGGTGTGGTCTGAGCCTTCGATTGAAAGATCTAAGCCTTGATGTTGTGATTTAGGGTTTATGATGTAATCTGCGATTCTATGATTTCATCTATGTTTCTTTGGATTCAGTTTATAATACCATGCATAAGACAAAACTATCTGCACCAACAATATAACATATTTATGCACGAATTTAAACAGAACTAGAAAATATAAAGAATTTGCAGTTTTGTACAAAAACGATCACCTTCTTTAATTCAGTCTTGTTTCTCTTGGTATTTTGGACATCATGAAATTTACAAAAGGCATATACAACTGCAGGTGGCCAAATCACCTGAAGAAAGGGAACTATTTCATTTCTTGTAGAGAAGTAACAAAAAAACAGAATCTTAAAATTTAATTTCCCCATCATTGAGCTAACATAAGTGATACACTAATTAGCATGTAATTACAAATTATGTTAACCATCCCAATTTAGTCCACATCGCTAAGTTTAGGCTTGACTCATAGGCTTATAAAAACTTAAGCCACCGAGTTTCTAGTTGCATACTGTCGAAAATTAGAAAAGGAGGCTGAAACGCAAACAAAAGAGGAGGTAAAACCGGAAATGGAGGGCTTGAAACACGTAAAGGGAACTCTTTCATTACTATAATATTTGCACCCTCTTGGTTTGAAATTGCTAACGGGCTTCTACAACAAATAATTTCAAGGATACGAGAAGCTTTAGGCAAATATGCAAACTCACTTAAGGGAACAAGAATACTTTGAAGTGTGAATTTCAGCGGCACTGGAGTGACAATTTTCTCGCTCAAGCAAGTATGGCTTGCTTAAAATACTTGCCCATACAACCTCTTAAATTGTCAAACAGGTCACCCACACAATTCTTGTTTATAATTGAACAAAATACAAGTAGTACTTTCCGAAGTGCTTGTAACGATGGTATCAACATCCACTTACCCCCAAACATGCTAGAAGATGGTACGTGAAGTCATTGGGCTGGCTCACATACTTTTTCTTTCTAATGCTTATGAACCACCCCAAACTCCGCGAAGTCACCTAATTACAAAAATGAGCCAATTGGACACAGGAGTCAGGTCCGTAATAGGTAAGTTACGATTTGAGTGCTACCCAACAATTAACTCAAAATTGAAATTTGAATGATATTCGAAAGTCCAGATCCTAAGTTCTCCATTTCTAGTTAAAATAAAGGAAATGCTATTTAAAAAAATGTTGAGAATCAAGACCCTACAGCTACAGATTCTCCATAATATCTTCATTTAATGTCCGTATCAATTCTTTGTTCTCTGTAATTGATACTCCATAAGTTTTCCTAAATCAGTTTCACTAGTTAGGAAAGTTACCATAGTTAGCAATAGGATTATTCTTTTCCTCTTGTATAAAATATTCATTGTACAGACCAATTGATGTGTGGAAAATACAGAACCGTTTTCTTTCATTCAGCTTCTCTGCTCCACAGAAATTTACATGGTACCAGAGCTTCTAAAATCCCCATAGCCCACACGATTCCAAGCTTCCATACCTTCCAGTTTCCATGGCAGTCAATGTTGAAGCTTCAGAGGCAGTTAAGATCTCCACCAACGTGTATGACGATCCAAGTGACCCTATTTTCCTCCATCATTCTGACCAACCGGGCTTGGTCTTTGTGACTTAACAATTGACACAGGACAACTATCCCCTTTGGAGTCATGTCATGCTCATGGCTCTTATCACCAAGAGCAAGGATGGCTTTGTGGATGGCTCCATTATCAAACATTCACCAGAGAATACAAGCAATGGACTCACTGCAATCTGCTGGATAAAGGTTGGATTCTTAACACCATTTCACCAAGCATTGCTCGAAGCGTGATGTACAATGACAATGCATCCAACATCTGGCGAGAATTAAAGGAACAGTTCTCTAATGCGAATAGTGTGCAACTTTTCCATGTCGAACTGGAAATTCATGAGTGTGTTCAAGGAGACATGAGTGTTGGTGAATACTATACAAAACTAAAAGGGTTGTGGGATGCTCTAAGTCCTCTTCCACCTTGTGAAGGTGACATAGCAAAGAAATTGCATGAATATCAACAAACACAACGCACTATTTGATTTCTCATGAGGCTTAACCTGTTTATGCTGGGGCTCGAGGACAGATTTTACTCATGGGCCCCCCATCGCCTATGTACAAGGTATTCTCTCTCATTATTCAAGATGAAAGGCAGCGAAATGCATCTTCATAGGTAGTTGGAAAAACATTGGACGCGGCTACCTTTGCTGTAAGAAATGGACTGCCAAATTCCAGCAAGAATTTTTCATCAAGAAATTCACATCTCAAATGTGATCTCTGCAACCTTGTTGGACATAAAGCTGAAAATTGTCGACAACATCTCCAGTGTGATCATTGTGGCTACAAAGGTCATACCATTGATGTTTGCCAGAAGCTCAAGCAAGCAAACATTCAAAGGGATAAAAGAGGCACTCCGAACTTTCTTTCTAAGGCTCACAATGTGAATTTCAAATCTGAAAAAGCTAAAGTGACATCTTCCTCTTATAGTCTTACTGTTGAAGAGTACCATGATCTGTTTGAACTCATTAATCAGACTAAATCGGTTAGTGTTGCCAATCAAGTGTCAACAGTAAGCAACCTCTCAGGTACTCCTCCCAGCTCTCCCATATCTGGTAAGGTCATTCGATGGATTTTTGACACAGGAGCCACTGATCACATGGTTTGTTCACCTCATTATTTCTCCACTAGCATGCTCGTCACCAATCTTTATGTCCATTTACCAAATCATGCCCTTGCTCAAGTAACACATATAGGGACAATTCGCTTTACTAGTAAACTGGTCCTTTATAATGTGCTTTGTGTTCCTTCCTTTAAGCTCAATTTAATATCTATAGCAAAATTGACTCAAACCTCTTCATGCTATGCAACATTTACTACTAGTCGCCTTTGTTTTGTGCAGGACCAACATTCGGGGAAGACGATTGGGATGGGAACTGAGCAAGCTGGACTCTACTATTTGGATGCTTCGAAGCATGTTGGGTGCAGCACCTTCGTTGCCATCACCACTCAATCAAATTCCCACCTTTGGTACCAACGTCTTGGTCATCTCTCTAATAAAAGCTTGCAAGGGATTTCTTTATATTCAGATTCTATTAAATCTCATTTAGTTGATGATTGCTCAATTTGTCTACTTGCTAAACAAACTAGGCAACCTTTTCATTCCAGTTCTATTAATACAAAGTCTTGTTTTGAGTTAATTCATGTCGATATTTGGGGTGGTTATCATGTTCCAACTTTACAAGGGGCAAAATATTTTCTTACTATCGTAGACAATTTTTCTCGATGTACATGGGTTTATCTCCTGCTTACAAAATCTGAAGCAAGAAATTGCTTGCTTACTTTTATAAAGCTTGTTGAGACCCAATTTAATTCTAACGTTAAGATCATTCGTAGTGATAATGGCCCTGAATTTGCCATCCCAAACACATATCAAGCTAAAGGGATTATCCATCAAACCACTTGTGTCTCAGCCCCGCAACAAAATGGAGTTGTTGAGCGTAAACATCGACATCTACTCAATGTAGCTCGTGCCTTACTTTTCCAAGCCAATCTTCCTTAAACCTTTTGAGGTGATGCTATTCTTACTGCCACTCACCTAGTCAATCGTATTCCAACTCCTGTCCTTCTTGGTAAAACACCGTTTGAGGTAATCTTTCACAAAAGACCCACTTATGATCATTTACGTGTTTTCGGTTGCCTATGTTTTGCAACCCATCACCAAAAACCAAGCAAATTTGATGCTCGTTCCCTTCGTTGCATCTTCCACGGTTATCCTTATGGTACCTAAGGTTATCGAGTATACGATTTAGCCACTGGAAAGATTTTCATCTCTCGGGATGTTATCTTTCATGAACATATCTTTCCTTACGCTTTCGCTGTCCCCATCTCGACTCCATCTGTCACACTCGATTCTTGGGAACCAACCAACTTGGCCAATTTACCTGATGCAGTGTTCACACTTCCTACCACAATGTTAGCAAATCCAAATCCAGTTGGCGCAGAGCCATCTTCTCCTACTGTGACACCACCAACCACCACATCACCGACTTTACCCGACACTACACTTCCAGACGCAATTTCCATGTGTCACAGTGACCAGGTCTCACCTTCACATGTCGCGACCTTATACATTACCCTCGCGGCACAAACTAACTTCCCATCTAATTCTCCTATACCTGACACCCGAATTCGACGACCCACGAGAGCACCCAGCTACCTTCAACAGTATCATGCAGAAGCTTCTTTGCCTACTCGCTCTCTACCATCATCTCACTCGATGTTGGCTGCTTCCAAAGGTATACCTCATCCCTTGTCTGATGTTCTCACTTATACTAGATTATCTCCTAGCCATCGTGCTTTTACCACTTCCATTTCAGTTGTTAAGGAGCCTACCTCATTTGCCCAGGCCGTCAAAGATCCAAAATGGCGTCTTGTCATGGACGAAGAACTTCGTGCTCTTCATGATAATAAGACATGGTCATTTCAACCTTTGCCTCCAAATAAGAAACCCATAAGTTGCAAATGGGTCTACAAGATCAAATTCAAGCCCGATGGCACTGTTGAGCGTTATAAAGCACGCTTGGTCGCAAAAGGTTATAGTCAGATTGAAGGCTTTGATTATCGTGAGACGTTTGCCCCAGTTGCTAAGCTTGTTACTGTACGCTTACTTCTAGTTGTTGCATCTTCCATGAATTGGCACCTTCGACAATTGGATGTTAGCAATGCTTTCTTACACGGCGATCTGGAGGAAGATGTTTACATGTCATTGCCTTCTAGTTTCAAACAAAGGGAGAAACACGTGAATGCAAGCTTCACAAGTCTTTATACTTAAGCAGGCTTTTCGTTAGTGGTTCATCAAACTCTCTAAAGTCTTCACCCTTGCACACTTCATTCAATCCAAGTCAGATCATTCGTTATTCGTCCGACATCATGGTACTTCCTTTACTGCCCTCCTCGTCTATGTAGACGACATCATTCTGACAGGCACTGATCGACAAGAAATTGAAGGAATCAAAGCTCATCTTATGCAACAATTTAAGCTTAAAGATCTTGGCAACTTGAAATATTTTCTGGGTATAGAGATATCTCGAACCAAAAGAGGGATTGCTATTTCACAAAGGAAATATGCACTTGAAATATTAGAAGACATGGGGTACTTAGCAGTGAAGCCTACCAATTCTCCGATGGAGCAAAATTTAAGGAAGAAGGCGATTGCATTGAAAACCCCTCTTCTTATCGAAGACTTATTGGACGATTGATTTACTTGACCATTACACGACTAGACTTGGTTTATGTTGTTCATATCCTCAGTCAATTCATGGATAAGCCTCGAGTACCACATCTAGAAGCAGCACAACGAGTTCTACGTTGCATTAAGAGTACACCTGGACAAGGTATCTTTTTCCCATCCACAAGGTCACTGCAATTGAATGCTTTTTGTTATGCGAATTGGGCTCGGTGTCGAGACACAAAGAAGTCAACTACAGACTATTGTGTTTTCCTTGGACGTTCCCTCATTTCTTGGAAAACCAAGAAGCAATCCACCATCTTTCGTTCAAGTGCAGAGGCTGAATATCGTTCTATGGTAGCTGTTTGTTGTGAGGTCACCTGGCTCCAGAACATTTTGCATGATCTTGGAATAAAACATCCACAGTCGGTCAAGCTATTTTGTGATAGTCAAGTCGCTCTACACATAGTACAATCCGATTTTTCATGAACGAACAAAATACATAGAGATTGACTGTCACCTTGTTCGAGAAAAAGTGCAAGCTGGTGTAGTTAAAACTTATCATATACCAACATTGAGACAACCAACAGACATTTTCACTAAATCATTGGGTGTGCCACAGTTTTTAAAGCTCACCAACAAGTTAGGAATGAACAACATCTATTCCAACTTTAGGGGGGTGTTCAGAATCAAGATCCTACAGCTACAGATTCTCCATAATATCTTCTTTTATTGTCTGTATCAATTCTTTGTTCTCTGTAATTGATACTCCATAAGTTTTCCTAAATCAGTTTCACTAGTTAGGAAAGTTACCATAGTTAGCAATAAGATTATTGTTTTCCTCTTGTATAAAATATTCATTGTACAGACCAATTGATGTGTGGAAAATACAGAAACGTTTTCTTTCATTCAGCTTCTTTGCTCCACAGAAATTTACAAAAAAAAAAAAAAATGAAAAAGAAAAAAAAGGAAGAAGAAGATAAAACCCAGATATCCTGATAGACAAAATTGAGAAAATGATAGACAAACTTCCTATGTTCCACTAACTGTAAATCCTCATTTATTGCTAAATTAAATGATTGCGTTTTGTGAATGTGATGCTGTCGAGATTGTAGATAAGGTAAAGGGAGAAAAAGGTTAATTTTGGTTCTCTCTTCTCCTCAGGTGAATCTGGTACACCAAAATCATTTTTAATGGCAATAAATTATACAAGCACTAAATTGACCAAAAATGAAAAAAGAAAGAAAGACAGTAAGAGGATTTGTCGAGTTCTTTATCAATAATGGTATGTGTGTGAAATCATAATTACTCGAATTAGAAGGGTAAACGTAGCCCTTTATTTTCTCAATTAGAAAAATTCTTCAAGTGAAATGAATTAATTGCTAGAGAAAGTCACAAGATACAAGATGAAATTTGGTTGTAGTTAGTAATTGTTTAGGAGATATTATTTGAAGCAAAAATAAATTTTTTTTTAAATGTACAGTTAAAAAGTATGGAAAAACTATGGTTTCACTTACAAAATTATTTCGTTGAGAAAATATAAAATTGAAAATGAGTTTAAGGAAAGCGAAAGAATCTATCATTACCATTATTGACGATGATTTTGTACATCATAGGTAGCAATATATGTAGCCCATACATGAAATACTTGGGATGCTACTGAGTTGTAGTTTCATCAATTTCAAAATGAAAATTACTATTGATAATGAAGATGCCGTCACATATTGTGAATATGGTACCAATTGATACTGGTTTCTTTTGTCAATACTAAATATAATAGTCCTCCATAATGTGCTATAAAATAAGGATAACTTCGTTATTGTATAGAAGGGACTCTGTTTTCGTAGAGTTACTTTTAATAACTTCTTGCAACTTGTTCAAAATTAGGGTGGTGTTTTCATATAACATTTAGGGACGTTGGCAATCTCAAATGCAATCCAAGTAATGAATTGTTTTTTAATAATTAAATGTAAGAAAGTTTGATGCTAATACTTTATAGCATAATGATAAAAGTGGGAAAAAATTATTATTTATAAAAATGACAGTAACAATAAAAAAAGATCAACACATTATAATTTACTTTGTGATAGGTTTTTGTTTTTCACTACCATCTTTCTTTCGAATGATTAGAATGCATTAGATTTTACATTATCTATATGATAGTACACATGATAAATGTTGTTCTAAAATTTATTCATAATTTAATTTTGTTACATTTTAAACTTATTGTGAGTCTCTCAATATTACAACAAGCAACTAATTACCTAATTGATGATCAAACAATTAACTAATGCCATGAGTTAATCAAAAATGTAAGAAATGTTAAACATTAGTCTTGAATTAAAATAAATAAATAAATAATAGAGTTCATCTACATTCAATACAAAAATGGATCTAGGTCTAGCATGATTCTATATAAACTACAAGAACATTAATGGAAAATCATTAACTAGATCATGAAAGAATACAAATAATGTTGATCTCCAAGTAAAAGGTTGAATTTTTCAAATATTGGCATTCAATTCTTGTTAGGGTTTGATCTGCTCTCTCAAAAGTGATAAACTTTTGTCTTATTCTTGATGGTTTTGATGATATTATTGTGTATAAAGAGGCAAGAAAGAGATTCCCTATGTTTTGACCAAGTTTTGGGTTTATAGAGTAAAAAATCAAGTCAAATGCATATAGAAATTGTAATTTAATTAAAATCCTTCTTTAATTAGAATTACAATGGAGGTCCCTAGGAATTGCACAGTGTATGAACGTCGGTATTCAAGTTGTCATCGTTCAGCTTAGTTGATTGGCTCTTGGTTAAACACCAGCTTTACTGCCCGCGTGGACGCGTTTTGCGCAAATGGGTTCCTTCTTTTCGCTAAGTTCAATTTTAGTCCCCAGGTTTTGTTTCATGTTCAATTTGAATACTTTTTTTAGTTCTTACACTTCTATTTTCATACAATTGAGTTCAAGCATTCTTCCATTCTCAATATTAAGTCCGAATAAGCTAGTGAAAATATGCAATTATTCCCAAACTTTTTATTTCTTCCTTTTTCGCCCATTTTCATTCCTTTTGTTCAATTTCATACAGTTGCCTCAGCTTCATCTAACAAACAAAAGTAATCCTAATTAAGTGATGAGATAATAATTTTAATTTCAACTTGTGTCATTTAATGGCACTTATCACATCCCAATGCATAAGGCTAAACTATTTGCACAAATAATAATAATAATAATAATAATAATAATAATAATAATAATAATAATAATAATAATAATAGTATTATTATTATTATTATTATTATTATTATTATTATTATTATTATTATTATTATTATTATTATTATTATTATTATATCACGCAATAATAGATAAGCCAAATAGAAGACATCCATAGTCCATTTTCTGACAGCTATCCTATACAATAATGGACTTGAGTACATGTTAGATAGAAATTGAGAAAAATGACATAATAAATCGGTAAATTTTCTGCTTGAAGTGTTGAAATTTTATGAAACTTCAAATCTTAATAACATGAAATCCTAATTACTTTATTGTCAAGATCTTCCATGTCGAATTACCAAGAAACTTAATAATGAGGAATATACCTTAATTCTTTGAAAATGATTTTTTATTACTGGATCTTGATTCCGAATATTGAATCTTGAAACTCAACTTGGAATCATTTCTTAATTGGTCTCTTGTTTTCAATCTTGATTGCCTTATTTGATTCTTAAATTCTTGTTCTCGATTTTCTTCTTGATCCATAATCTTGATTCTTGAATTCTTTCATCTTGATTCTTGATTGTAGGTTGTATGTTCTTGATTGTGGGTTTTGAATCTTTCTCTTCAATATACTTTCTCTATAATTCTTATGTTGATGGAATGACATAAAGAATGAAAAGTTCCATATGAGTTGAGGATCATAATCCTATATATAGTTTCCATACGTATTTTCTAAAGGAATCCGATTTCTACACATATAATCCTGTCCACATTTTATTTATATGCCCTAGCCCAATTAATTCTTTGTTAGATTACTTTAATTTTGGATTTAATTTTAAAATAGCTTTTATATACAATTAATTACATATGTTGGCCCACATAGCAAATTAATAATTTCCCAACAATCTCTCACTTGGCCACATATGTTACCTTATAAATGTGTATAACCTTATGTGCTTAATACTTTTGCTATCTAACCAAAAAGCATCTCAAAACAATCTTGTTCATTGATTATGCTAATATAGGATCAAAGCGGCCTTCATTACAAATATCATAACTAAACTCATCAATAATCACGTATATCAACATAATCAAGTGACATGTATCAGGAAAATTATATGCAATGTAATCTGAACATGCCTATTTCCAATTGGTTCTACCTTATGAGATCAAATCAAAACTTTAATCAGAGTGAAATTGGACTGAATACTTTATTTATAAAATAAACTAAAGACTCATAGATAAAATTATGTGTCCAAAATAGACAACAGTTGAATACAAACACGCACTAAACTGGCATATCATAAAAAAAATGCATAGTAGTATGTTTATGAAAGACCTTGGGTAATAACTCCTTAGAGTTTGTCCTAATTATCCCATAGAAACCTGACCACTCTGAATGATTTGCTTAACAACTAGAAACTTGATATCTAATAACTTTGACATTGTCAAACTCTTATTGGAATAAAAAGACTGTTATTGTCACATAATACTTAAATGGTCTTTCAATTCCATCCGAAATGTGTAGCCCAATAACAAAATTTCGTAGTCATATTCCATGATCAAAAGCAGAATATCCAAGGATCTCCAATTGGTCTAATTTTCTTGAATGTGATCATGTAATCATTAATTCTCTATAAGTACCGAATAATTTAATTGCCTATTTACCAAATATCTATCCGAAAGTTCTTTAAATATCCGTCTAGCATTTCAACAATAAATGCTATATTCAAAGCATGCAAACATAAGCATACATTAAACTCCCAACTACAGAAGCAAAGGGAATTTTCTGTACTTCATTTTCTTTAAATTTATTCTTAGGGCATTGATTGAGACTTGTCTCCCTTAACAACAGGGACATCCCTTGGTTTACATACCTGCATTTCAAATCCTTTAAAAACTTTATAAGTATAGTTCTTTTGTATAATTCAAATATCTTGTGGATGATCCTAGTGTATTTTTGTTTCTGACATAAAAGAGGCATCACCAAGATTTTTCCTCTCAAAAATTCATGACAAAAATCTCTTGGTTTAATTTAATAATTCTTTATCATTGCAGGCAAAAAATCAATGTCTTCGTTTTGAGTAAAGTCATTTATAATAAGACGAGCCTTATATCTCTCCACATCACCCTTCGAATCCGTCTTAGTTTTAAATATCCATTTACAATCAATGACTTTCGCACCTTTAGGCAATGAGATGAGTTTCCATACGTCATTGTTACCCATGAACTTTATCTCTTTATTCATGGCATCAATCCATTTTTAAGAATTATTCTTTTACGTTGTATGATGAAAGTTGATTGATTAGATTTTCTTCCATCAAGACAATACCATCATTATTTTTTTGGAAAAAGACTATAGAATTATCCGAATTGTCTTTTTTCTTTTCTTTAGTGAATTTCTTTAATGGCATTTGTTCTTGAGGTTGTTGAGTTTGTTCTTCTGAAACAATCTATTGATTGTGTATGAGAGATTTTATAATATTGTCTTGATCCAAATTGTTTCTAGAACAAGTTCTGGAGCAAGAATTTGCCTTTAGTCCAAATCATATTAAATTGTAATAGAAAGAATATTTATATATTCCTCCTCAAAGACAAAATCTCTAACCTTATTTCCCCCCACAAACTATACATCATCAAAGAACTGGGCATTTCCCATTTCAAAAAATTAACTTAACAATGGCTTTCTTTGAACTTTATTGTGAATTCAAGCTACAGTTTTTAGCGCTTCAACCTAGAGAGATTCTAATTTAGTATGAAATGACTAATTTTACTCATTACCATGTCCTTAAGTGTCATGTTTTGTCTTTCAACAACACTGCTCATGCTAGGAGAACCTGGCATGGTGTACTGTGGGGGCAGTTCTACATTCTTCTATGAATTTAGCAAAAGGCCCTAGACGTTGTTCTCCTGATCCGTCATATCTACCATAGTATTCACCACAACGGCCAGATCTAACATGTTTTATTTTGTTGTTGAGTTGATTTTTAACTTCAAACTTATGTGCCTTGAATTTGTCTAGTATTCGAGATTCCTCATAGATCGGATAGAGGTAGCTATAATCAGAAAAATTCGTCTATGACCATAATAAATTACTATTGACCATTCCAAAAAGTCAAAGAAATCTCCCGCAAATATCCGTATAAATTAGTTCTAAGACATCCTAAGTTTTATTAGTACTTAATCTCCTTATATTTGTTTGTTTTCCTTAATGTGATTAACATTAACACTTGAGTCTGAAAAATTAAGGGAATCAAGAAATCCTTTTAACACAAGATTTTTTATTCTTTTTTGAGAGATGTGACCTAATCGCTTATACTATAACCAAGCAGAATTCTCATTGGTCAATTTATATTTAATACCACGTGAATTTACATGTAAGATTTCTTTATAAGAGGTAGCCATATTAAGTAGATAGGTTATCATAATTGGATAAAAGGATTGGTATCCATAATATTTGAATAAAGAAAAAAACTAAACTTACTATTTCCAATTGAACAAAAGTAGTCGAATTTGTTCAATGTAGAAATAGAAATCAAAGTTTGTCTAAAAAGACGGCACCTCAAATTTCTTTTTCAAATTCAAATAATAGCCAGACTTTAATAATAACCTAAAAATCCTTATAGCCTCAACTTTAATTGATTTACCATCACCCCATTTCGATGAATCTTTCAGTATTTATTGAGTTTTGGCAATTCAGGCAACTCTGCATAGAGACACTTATATAAATAGTGGTACCAAAATTTATCCATTGTGTCTTGGTATTCAAACTAAATTAACCACAGACCAAACAAAAGTGGGAAGTGTACTTGACTTTATACGCCTAGCGCGGCATTTAGTACTATTACTCTTCATGTATTTCATATTTTTACAAAAGTAACAGTTAGATGATTCATCCTTTTCAAGCGTTTGCTGTTTCTTTTGTATCAGATCAGATACAGTTTTCTTATTCTTTAACTTGTCCTTAGAGGTACTTACCAAATGAGTACTTTCAGCTATCTCTTATCTTAGACTTTATTCTTCTTGCACACAATATGAACTGAGCCTACTAAGAGTCCACTTCTCCTTTTGATAGTTACAACTGACCTTAAATTAATTAAATTGTACAGGAAGAGAAATCAAAACCTTACATACGAGCAAGTTGTAAGATGGCTCAACTTTAATGTTGTTGGTTTGAAACAAGATGAGATATATCCATAATGTATTTCCCATTTTCTTTAGCCTTATACTTTAGTGAAATCAAGTTTGCTAAAAGCATACTAGTTTTGATCTTATTGTCTTTTCGCAAAGCGTTTTGGAATATTTATTTAAGAAATTTCTTGACAATTACCTTATTGGACAGAGAGCCCTTGGAAATTGATGGAATTTTATGCTTTATGATCATACGACTTTTGCAGTTTAAACAATCCCACTTATTTGAGTCTTGTTTTATTAGCGGCACTCTTATCCGTTAGAGTAGTAGATTGCTCAGTCCTTAAAGCAAAGTCTAGATTCATGTCACCAAGAATGATACAAACGTTCTCTTTCAAGCCTTTATACTTCGGTTCATGCACATGAATTGAATTAATGTTGGCAGATATTGCAAAAGTAGATAGAAACTGAATATAGAGCCTTAACATACATAACATGTTCACATGGAAATTCGTACTGGACAATCAATAGTTCAAATAGTGGAGGCCCCATCACAAGAGACCGAGCGTAACATCGATATTTAGTATTTGGACATAAATATCAACTTATAAGTGGTACTCTTGGTATTGTAATCAAATATTGAAAATAACTCCGATAAAAAATCAAGTCAATCTTTGAACCGACTTTATGTTCACATAATGGAAAATTTTACAATTGTCACATATTTATTACCACGTGTATAAATAACTTTGACAAATGTTATTTTTCCTTTGGGCCAGTGAATATTCGCATGAATTGCGTACAAACTACCTTCCTAATATTCCAAATAAATTAATTTAGACAAGAAAGGTTAGTTTGGTAACATGTTGCTTCAACTAATCTATTTTAGAAAATTAGTAATCCGAAAAAAATGCCAAATACCAAGATTTAAAATTGATTGCCCCTTAATATTTTATTTATTTATTTTTCTTTAACCTTCTTTTGTTTTAATAAACAAAAAAATTTAAATAGGAAAATAAAAATCAAAAAAAGAGATAGCAAGCCAGAGCCCAAAAACGGGTGCTGCAATCCCCTGTAGTGTGCTGTTAAAATTAATAGTTAATTTAACCTACTCAAGAAATAATTTTCCCTTTTTGTGAAGAACTTGATCCAAAATAAAAATAATCAATTATAACCTTACTCAAATTGGACAATTAATTCCTGAAATTGTCAAACTTGAAAAAACACCAAAAAATCTAAATTCAAAAATTAGGGCAAAAATTTGCATCCTAAAATTAAAGAATTGAAAAACCCGATATATGAATTTCATCCCTGAAATAATTTCTTGAATCTCAATAGTTTAACATAAAGTTGACTCTTATACCACTTATTGAAATTTTATGAAACTTTAAATCTTAATAACATGTAATCTCAGTTACCTTATTGTCAAGATCTTCCATGTCAAATCTCTAAGAAACTTAATAATGCAGAACATACCATAATTCTTTGAGAATTATTCTTTATTATTGGATCTTGATTCTAGATATTAAATCTTGAAACTCAACTTGGAATCTTTTCTTGATTGGTTTCTTGTTTTCAATCTTGATTGCCTTGTTTGATTTTTTTTTTTTTAATTCTTGTTCTTGGTTTCTTCTTGATCCATAATCTTGATTCTTGAATTTTTTCATCTTTCATCTTGATTGTAGATTGTATGTTCTTGATTGTGGGTTTAGAATCTTCCTCGCTTTTTCTATAATTCTTGTGTTGATGGGATGACACAAAGAATAAGAAGTTGCATATGAATTGGGGACCATAACTCCATATATAGTTTCCATATGTATTTCGCCCATCATAAAATATAATCTTAAAGGATTTTGATCTCTACACATATAATCTGGTCCACATCAATCGACACACTTTAAAAAAGAGAGAAAAGTGGGGTTTGTCAGTTATACTTAGCCAAATTTCATTATAAAACCTTCCGCTAGCCATTAAGTTGCGGGGTACTTTTAAAAATAGGATTGTCAAACAAGTGAAATTTCACTTTGACTTGTTGGATTGTTAATATTATCACAATGTCCTATTGAGTGATAAAAGGCAAAAATACCCTTAAGTACATTATATAATTAAAAAAAATTGTTTAAAAGACATTCCCACCCTTTAGTGAACAATTAAAAATCAAACACTTCTTACTTAAATTATCAAAATCAACAAATTTTTCTTATCTATTTACTCCAATACAGATAAAAACACTCTCATCTCGCATCTGCTCCAAACTCAAAAATTGAAAAATTTATCGAACGCAGTAGCTGAAAATTCTTTTATATAAATCTCATCAGATCAGTTAGTATAAAATACGTACATTTAATTTTGTTTTTGTTAAATTATTGTACATTTTAATCGATAAAATTTATTTCGATATATAATGTTAATGTACAATTTTTTAATAGTTCTGTAAAAAATTTAAGCATTTGACGAGGAAAAATTCATCTGCATATACGAAAAAATTCATTTGCATGTTTTTGTTGGTGTTGTAATCAACCGGACAGCTGGCTGTTTTACGAATTTTTTTGTTTTTTGTTCTTTTTCTATTTTATTGTTGTTGATATTTTTCTTGTAATAAAAATTCTGTTTCGTCATGCAAATATTGTTGTAGTCTCAGTTTGTTATTTTGGTGATTTTGAATTGGACGAAAGAGATCAATGTGCATAGAAATGGACGAGCGATAAACGTAGTGGTATCCCAATTTTCATAACATAAAGTACATCAAATGCAGAACTCTATAATGTTTTACAGAAAAAGCTGAATGTCGATCTCTCTTAATATGACATGGAATTAAATTTTAAATTCAACGAGCAAGATATTCCGATTCCACCTATGACGATTTCTTCTGATGCCCAAGTGTTTGAATTGAACAATAAGCATCTGACTCCTCTTTGCGTGACTTTAGTGAGGAAGGATGTCGTTGAAAGTGAATAAATAGACTCGGATGGAGGGGTCACAATGCTAATGATTTTTGGGATACGATACAGATAGCTCGTAAAGATGATGCAATTATTCCAGGGACAGTTACATACAGGATTCCCTCCATAGTTAAGGACAATACTTTTACAAATGAGGATTTGATCGTTTTATCCCAGCAGAGACATGAGCAAGGTAGGATCTCAGGGGTTGAATCGAGTGGAACGTCCTCTAACTCCTAGTGTGTAATTCTCAATAGTGATGATTTTTATGTCGAGCAACTGTTTGAAACGAAAAAAGATTTGTAGGAAGCTGTGCACCTAATTGTACTAAAATATAACTTTGAGTTCAAAGTGAAAAAATTGAAAAACTCGTTGTCGACAATTGCCTGCGTAGACAATAGTTGCTGTTGACATTTGCGAGCGACAAAGATGAACACGAATGAGTGCTTTGTAGTTCACAAGTACACACGGGAACATACTTGTGAAATGGGATTACATTGAAATGATCACAGGCAAGCCCGAGCTTGGTTTACTGGTCGACAGATAATGCAGAAATATTAGGATCCACTTACAATCTATAAACTATCGGACATCATTAACGATGTCCGTTAAGAATATGGAGTAGTCTTGAGCTACTAGAGGCCTAAAAGGCCAAAGAATGCTCGTTTGAGGATTTAATGGGCTCTGCCTTGATGGAAGGTGAGAGTTCCTTCAAATTTTCTTCATGGCTCTTGGACAATGCACTCGGGAATTTGGAAATGCTATACGAACCCTAATTTAGTTGATGGTACAACATTGAAATCTAAATATCAAGGCAAATTGATTATTGCTGCATGTTAAAATGTCAATATCCAAATTTACCCTCTTTCATTCGACGTAATCGATAGTGAGATTCATCTGTCGATATGGTGGTTCTTCACAAAGTTGAGGGAAGTGATCGGGAAAGTCGAGGACCTTACATTTGTAAATGGTACCGCTGAAATTTTTTTCAATGCACATCATGGGTATTATATATACCATATTCAAGGTAATCTGAAGACCAGGTATTGGGGCAAAGGTATCGTTTCATCATTTAGGAGAGCGTCTGAAGCTTACATTGTTGAAGAGTGTAATAAGTTTATGGTTGAAATAGGAAGTAAATCAATCGATGTATGAGATTATCCAATGAAAATAGGGATTCAACATTGGACGTTCTCGTATTTTTCAGGACGTCAATACAACATGATGAAGCCAACGAAGTCTCTTAATGCACTATTCAAGAAGGATCGAAAATTACCCATTCTTGCATTGATTGAGAATATCCGTACCAAGCTGAAGCAGTGGTTTACGATCAACGTGTGGAATCACAGAATTGCACGAGCGTGCTAGCCCCAGCTCAAGAGAAAATGCTATTTAAGGGTGCAGAACTTGCGAGACAGTTGAATGTCGAATTATTGGATGAGTCGCGCTTCTTTGTGGAATGTGCACGTAATATGACATACATGGTAGACTTGACTAATGACACATACATTCGTAAAAAATTTCAGTTGGAGATTTTCCATGTCAACATGCAGTCATGGTGGCCATGTATCGAGGATTTGCAGTGAGAATATTGTGCTCTCATTATTACACGACTGATTATTAGAGAGCGACATACGTTGAAACAATTTTTCCTCTGTCGAACGCAACTGAGTAGGAAGTCCCTGACCATATTCGCCCACTCAATACATTGTCGTCACCTCTCATTGAATCGCGTGGTCCTAAACGTCCAAGTACGTTTAGAATACCATCTACCAGAGAATTTTCTCTATCGCGTAGGTACAGTAGGTGCAAATCTGTAGGGCATACTCACAAATATTGTACAAGTTAGGTTTTCCTAAATGACAATTATGTCATTTTGTAATGTTGTTGTTCTGAAATAAACAATATTTACATTTATTTTACAATATTTCAAACCATTTTGTAATTTAATAAGCAACTGTTTCATATGATAAAAAAATTCAAGGTACAAAGAATAATAATTTTGAAGATTGCACATACGTTACAAAAAATTTAAATTACAAACAACGCGGAGAATATTTACAAAATAATCACAAACAAAGAATAATTACAAATAATTAAAACAAATAATTACAATACACTTATGGATCAGCATTAAAGTCATGTAAGTCGCACTCCAACTTATTACACCAATTATGAGATAGGTTGATTTCATCAACCTTATATGCTATACTAAAAAATTTAACGTACTTGATTGCAAAACTCCCACAATCGTCCCTGTAAATGAACAATAAAGTGTTAGTTTAGTTCCAATTACGTAAAAACTAATTTAAAATTTTATAAATAAATTTACAAACACTTACGATATGAACTGTCTCATAGTAGTCGTATCCCGTCCGATGGCTAGTTTGTCCTGCATAGTCAACTCACCTGACAAGCCATTAGAGGAATGTCCCTATGTCAAGCATAAGTGATTGGAGTTGTACACATATATCATCAAGTCAACGAATACAATCTCCAATGCAATATAGTGATGATTCACGATTACTAGAACGTACATATGTGTACAACTCTCTCATGGCTTTCTCCCGACACTCTGTGATAGCCTGATGACCCACTCGAGCATATACTCGAGCATCGTGTACTCGTTACCCATAAGCTGAAGCGCTTGGTACTCAATGGTAACGGCATGGAAGAACTCGATTTTCAGTATTCTTCGACCAGGAATGTAGAACGATCATGAATATCTCTCAGCTCGATCGCACAACAAGTTCATGGCCAAGCTGATGTGCTACATCAAAGAAAAAAAAGTTATTTCATTTAATAAACCAAACTAAACATAATGTATTAAAAAAATTAACAATATCACTACTTTCATCATCGACCCAAAGCCCCTGAGTGGTAATATCATGGAGCCACTTGTACGTGTCAGATATCGTCCTTCGGGCTATCTTACGGCAGTCTCTAAAAAAAAGAGAAAATGTAAGCAAGGTATATATGAATTATCGTAGTATACTAGAATCATATAATACTTACCCGACCAATATTTTTCGCCACTCAATCTCGAATGCTTTCCATTTGGCAAGGTCAACCTCCCGAAACAGATTGGGGTATATCCGTCGACGAAGGGAGAGATGATGTATTGTGATAAAGCTCTCGACCTCTTGCCCACTACCAGCTCCAGCACGTCAATAGCACGCTTCTTCGCCTCAGTCACGAAGGTTATCCTCCCTTCGTCCACCTTGTGGATCGCTACCTCCTTCGTCCCGACGATTGCCACCTCTTCCAGGCTTGCCCCCTCTTCCACCCTCGTCGACACTCCCTCCTCGACCACCGCTCTTATCCCCAATGGGTCCATCCCTTCCTCCACCTCCGTAACCACCTTCCCCCGTTGCCACCTCTTCATCCATCACTGCCCTCGTCCCTGATGGGGTCACCCACTCCCTGTCGTCTTGGGTGTGTGGAATAACAAATTCCCGCACAAGACCCTGGGTTTCCTCCTCCATCGAAGGAGTCAAATTAGTTATTACTTTAGACTAACATATTCACATTTCAAATCATTAACAATCATGTAATGAGATTTTAAACTATGTACAATATAAATCACAATATATAATACTCACATGAAGGTCGTTGAGGAGAGCCGATAATTTTCTCCGCTCAAGGTACTCGCCAACAGTGCATCGGAGGACAGCCTGTCTCTCCTCACCACGTAAAATGCGTGCCCAATAGGGGGACGGTCTCATATGCCCAAATCTACAACATAAATTAGTACATAAAAATTCAATAGAAAAATATTTTAATATTGATTATGTTAATCATTTACCTACAGCACTAGGGCTAATTCGTAAGTATCGTACTTACGCACGGGCCCTTTGGGCTTCGAGTGCAGTCTGGTGAAGACGTGTAATGTGTCCTCTAAACATCTACAGCCCCATGGATAGTTATTGAAGTGATCAATGTCGCTGACAATCTTCAGATGGAAGAGGTTGATCGCAGTCTTCTTGTGGTGACACCACATCACGCTCTCAAGGATGTAGACCAGACCTAATTTTAGTCTGTCTAACATCTCATCACACCTCCTGATTGCGCCAATCAGTCGAGGCAGAACCACTACCCACTGTCCTTGGAAATAAGTGTCCTGTAGCCCATTTCTTCTCTGAGTCCTGTCGCTAGCTCAATCATTGCTCGTAATTTTCAATCTAATGAGTAGGGCAAACTCAAACATAAAAAAGTTGGCGACTTTGCCCCCGAGGTCGAAGTGGAGGGCGTCGCCGTCGACTAGACCCAGCACCCGACATAGAAAAGTATCAATGATCTGACTTGAGTACTACAAGTCTCTTAATTGGTACAGGGCCACAGAAAAGACTGGGTCAGCGTATCTGCATGCTGATTATCAAGCAGCTCCAGTACAATGGTGAAATTGTCAAAGCTACTGTTCCACATAGCTTTGCCTGACATCCGTCTCAAATCTACGTCTAGATGATAATCTATCTTACAAAAATTGAAACATAATATTAGAACATGGTAAAGAGATAATGGAATGAAGCATAATAACCAAAAATTAAACGAAATGAATCGTAAATACTATACACGAGACGTAGATTCATTTTCAAATAAAAGTTAAAATTAAAATCGTAACTACTAAATGCAAGACGTAAGAATATGAAATTTTTACCCTATTACCAAAAATTAATAATTAAAAATAAATATAAAATATAAAATTATTCAAATTAAATAAATAATATGAAATTTTTACCCTATAATCAAAAACTAAAAATTAAAATTAAAATTAAGATGAAAATATAAAATTACTCAAATTAAATAAAGAATATAAAATTTTACCCTAATACCAAAAATGAAAATGAAAATGAAAATTAAAATTAAAATTAAAAGTTTAAAATTAGAATTAAAAATTAAATTGAAAATAAAAATTAAAATTAAAATTTATTCAAATTAAATAAATAATATGAATTTTTTTACCATATTACCAAAAATTAATAATAAAATTTAAAACTAAAATTAATATAAAAATTTAAATTTAAGTTTAAAATATAAAATTATTCAAATTGAATAAAGAATATGAAATTTTTACCCCATTATCAAAAATTAAAATACAAAATTAAAATATAAAATTATTCAAATTAAATAAAGAATACGAAAATTTTACCCTATTACCAAAAATTAGTAATTAAAATTAAATTAAAATGGAAATTAAAATTAAAATGAAAATTAAAATTTAAACTTAAATTAATATTAAAATTAAAATTTAAAATAATTTAAATTTAGAATTAAAAAATTAAAATTAAAATTAAAATTAAAATTAAAATGAAAATAACAAATTTATTTAAATTTGATAAAGAAAAAATATTATTTAATTTAAAATTGAAAATATTAAATGATTTAAATTAATTTTCAAAAATTAAAAAAAAATTAAAAATATGGACCGACTTAACTGTCGGCCCACTTAACAGTCGATGGTCGCCCACGACTGAGTCCAGACTGTAAGAATCGGCTAAAAATCTACTATTAAAAGTCGGCCGGCTATTAGAGGTCGACTGTCAACAGTCGGCCTCTTCCTTCTCGTCGGATTCCTCCATTTCCGACGAGATAGAGCTCCCTACCTACCAAATCACATCCAACCCTTCACCTATTCTTAACACCAACAATACATTGAAAATTATTAAATTTAACATTTAAATCATAAATAATATTCCAAACCATAATCTAATTAAAACTCAACAAAAGCTTACCTTTGGAAGAAGACCGACGAGTGAATCCTGATGATGAGTTTGACTATTGATGAAAATCGACAATTGGATCCCGACTAGGAGTTTTGGCACAAGAAAACAAATGGGAAGTGAAAGATATTGAGGGGTATTTTTGGACAGCCAGGTTTAAATTAAATTCTCTCTTTTTTTTTTAATATTAAAATCGGTCAAAGGCCAAAGTAGAAATAGACATGGGTCAATCGACCATTTCAAATGATTTCTTCTTATGTTACAGGGTTGCATTGGTCCAAACAATTGGGCCAACAGAAATCTCGTCGAGATGACCCACACAAATATTGTCATAAAGTACCACAGGACTAAGCAGCGTGCTCACAATCACGATGATGAAAGAAAAAAGAATGGTAAAAAAAATGTCCGAGTGTAATATATTCTAATTTGTGGGTATTGACCTCCAAAAAGGGCTCCAACAGGCACCTTAGCCTCGCCCCCTCGAAACCTGCGCAAGTAGCACCTCGTCAAGAGGCAAAGGCGGCCGGAGGAGAAAAAGGTCCGGCGACCATTTGCACTCCGACGGTCAAGTCAATGGCCGAACGGAGATAGATATATAGAATGCAATAATATTGAGATGGGGATTTGGCTAGGGATGTAGACCATACCTTAACTTGTGAATTGAATCCATATATATAGAGAAATGATGTGAAATGGGCCAGGGCGGGTTAATGGGCCTAAGTTCGAGCCCAGTATGAGGTGAGCAAAGTAATAGGCACTTCGGCTAGACTTTTTATGGCCTTGGTGGCACCTCGGCTAGGCTTATTAGAGCCTCAGCTTTGGGGCCCAACACTAATGGGCCTGGCTCAGGTCTAATAAGATGGCCCAATATGGAGTGATAATTCATAGGCATAACAGTAGCCCCCAAGTTCGAGCCGTGTTATTTATATGCGGGTCGGACTTGAAATCTAAACTCTCAAGTAGGGGAGGTCCTACAGATTGCCTCAGAAAGATGAGTAGCTAGTAAGCGAGGACTTACGAACTGCCTTGAAGAATGTGTGCGAGTCAGAATAAGTGAGGACTTACGAATTGCCTCGAAAGATATACTGCATATATTTTTTTGAAATTTCGACAGCATCTCCTCTGTAATATGGACTAAACCAATCCTGTAATACAATACAATATATCCACAACACATATGCCAAATAAATTCGGACCCCATTTGCCGCTTCAAATGCTCATAAGGTGTAACATATCACATTTCTCCAAGATATGTGCACAGGGTCTATCATGCATTATAGTAAATCATGTGCTCACATAGCTCAGTGTATCAGTAGTGCTTCATCATGCATTATAGTAAATCATGTGCTCGCACAGCTTAGTGTATCAGTAGTGCTATAGTGAAGCAAGTAACATGATGTCGGCAATAAAATGAAAATGATGATGATATGACATACGTACTGGCTGTGATGAAAATAATGTATGACATGGTAGTAGTGATATGTCATTCATGCTTGGAAGCAGTAATGTGATGCGTATGTTAGCAGTAATATGAGGCCCCCCAAGTCTGAGCTGAATATTTATATACGGCTCGGACTTGAAGTACCACTGTGATAAAGTTGGTGTGGAGGCGATGCTTTGAATGTAAGTAGCATAGGTAACAAAGGCGATGCGTTGGATTTAGAGGTAATGCTCTGATTGTAGCAGCAGAGGCGATGCTCTGATAGCAGAGGCGGTGCTCTAGACTGAATATAAGTAGCTGTACTGATACTGAAGCATATTGATGTATACCATCCGTGACTCTTTAAGATCAGTTGAGTGTATGGTTGCTTCTGCGGTTGTAAGTTCAACTGTTTCTACCAAAGCGCTAACTCATAGACAACGTATGGGAGATGCTGAAGCTTGTGAAGTTGAAGATCGGGACACATCTTCAAGGAAGGAGCTCATCTGCCACCGGTGCGCTGACTCACAAGGGACGACACGTTGGGAGACGACTAAGACTTTGTAAAGCTTAGAAGAGAACGCAGCTACCTGAGGCGATGACCCACAGGGGACTCCGCGTCAGGTGCATCTAAGCTTTGTAAAGTTGAGCGAGGAGCTAATCTGCCACTTGTGCACTGACCCACAGGGGACGATGTGTTGGGAGATGGCTGAAGCTTTGTAAAGCTTAAGAGGGAAGCAGCTGTCGAAGCCCACAAGGGACTCCACGTCAAGTGCGTCTAAGCTTTGTAAAGTTGAGCGAGGAGCTAATCTGCCACTTGTGCACTGACCCACAGGGGACTCCACGTCGAGAGGGTTGAAGCTTTGTCAAGCTGTGGACAGCATCTGGTGAGGCGGGAGATAGACGTCCCGTGAACAAGTCTCGAACTAGCGGAGCCGTAGTGACTTGCCTCGGAATGACGAGGACTTAGAGTCAGGCTCGACGATAGTGAGGAGTGCAGAACATATCTTGTGGAGCCTTGAATAAACATCTGACGAACTGTCGAACGATTGAAGTCTTATAAGCTAGCCTCGAATTGACGAGGACTTATAAGCCTGACGATAGTGAGGCGCGAGGAAAAGACATCTCGCAAAGCCAGGGATAAACATCTGGCGAAGTGTCGAACGATCGGTCGAGAGGGTTGAAGCTTTGTCAAGCTGTGGACAGCATCTGGTGAGGCGGGAGATAGACGTCCCGTGAACAAGTCTCGAACTATCGGAGCCGTAGTGACTTGCCTCGGAATGACGAGGACTTAGAGTCAGGCTCGACGATAGTGAGGAGTGCAGAACATATCTTGTGGAGCCTTGAATAAACATCTGACGAACTGTCGAACGATCGAAGTCTTATAAGCTAGCCTCGAATTGACGAGGACTTATAAGCCTGACGATAGTGAGGCGCGAGGAAAAGACATCTCGCAAAGCCAGGGATAAACATCTGGCGAAGTGTCGAACGATCCGAGTTTTATAGGCTGGCCTTGGATAGACAAGGACTTAGAGCTAGGCTCGACGATACTGAAGAGGAGAATAAGCATCCCGCGAAGCCAGGGATAAACATCTGGTGAACTGTCGAACGATCGAAGTCTTATAAGCTGGCCTCAGATGGATGAGGGCTTAAAGCTAAGCTCGATGATAATGAGGCGGGGAATAAACATCCCGCGAAGAGGTCGGGAAATGCTCCTTTTGCAAGGGCGAACACATCGGATAATTTGTCTCGTCCTTTATTCGAGGAACAAAGACTTCAAACATATCACCTCTTCCTTTATTCAAGGAAAGACAGCCTCTTCCTTTATTCAAGGAATGAGGACTTATAAACATCGCCTCTTCCTTTATTCAAGGAACGAGGACTTCGGTATGCTTGAATAATTCAAGTGCCATAATGTGAATAAGTTTCCCTTCATAATCAAGAATTGGCCAAGTATGATTTTCTGGGGGTTGCTTCATAAATCAGTTCAGCATTCTTTACAAGTACAGGGACTCCATGAATCATCAGCAAGAAGATGGCAAGCCACAACAACTCACTGGGAGAGTGCAGACTTTTCTCGACCTAACCAAAACTCCGGCTACCTTAAAAATGCCTCATCGCTGGAGGCCTTGATGTCGTGGACACTAGATTTTATCGATAAATTATAGTGCCTAGACAAACTTTGGATGAGGAAAGCATGTAAAGTATAAACATAACCCAATAAAATAAACCACTCCTTGAGTTCATGTTTCTGGAAGAACGAATATATTATTACCATGGCTAGAGAGAAGAGATAAGACCAGTAGGCTGAAGCGTCTAGCAGGTCTCATGGGTCGGCTCACTATTGCTGTCGGAATGGCAGAACCGAAGTGGGTGAAGGAGTCAAAGTCTGCCTTTTACTGTGACGACGGCAAACCCGCCAAAATGGAAGGTTGAAGCGAGGCCGAAGTGAGAAAAATTGAAGTGGTAGAACTGTCGAACTCGGGGAGCTGAAGTGGGAGGGCCAAAGCTAGAACCGAAGTGGTCCTTCCTTGGTTATTCCAGCAAACTAGATGTCCAAGCGATTCCAGCAGTCGAAGTGGACAAACCGAATTGGAAGGGTTGAGGTGGAAGGATTGAAGTCTGTGATTACATTAAGCCGAAGTGCTCAATAGGCCTAGGTGCTTCAATATACTTGGAAGAGCTGTGGAAGATGCCAGAATTTACCTCATGGGTTTGCCCAAGTCAATTGTAGCAGCCTGAGTGAAAGAGCCGAAGTGGGTGGAAGAACCGAAGTCTCTTTTCATTATAATTGCGGCAAACCTGCTAAAATGGAATGTTGAAACGAGGCTGAAGTGAGAAGAATCAAATGGTAGAACTGTCGAACTGGGGAGCTGAAGCGAGAGGGCCAAAGCGGGTGGAACCGAGGACATTTTTCCATGGTTATTCCAGCAAATCAGACGTCAAATGATTCCAACAACCGAATTCGAAAAATCGAAGTGGAAGATCGAAATTTGCCTGCAGTAGTCATTTCAACCAACTCCCACGTCTAATAGGCCCAAATGTTTCAATATATTTGGAAGAGTTGGTGGCCAAGGAAAAATACATTTTTGCAGCCCATATTTATGTAACTCAATAAGAATAAATCTTAGGCCCAATAGCGTAGTCCAAAAGAAGTATTAATTACTAGATAATAGATATAGAAGATTTGTATTTGTTTGGCCAAACCTGGGAAGAAAAGTCAACCAAATTAGGCACATGACAACTTGCAATCTCTGCAAACGGCTGAGAGTTACATCAACAGGCTGGAAAGGCTAGTCACTAGCAAGGCTTTGTCTCCATCAGGGCCAATGTTGGTAGAAAGGACAGAGACCATTTACCGTCAGTTACTATGGTCTTGCAAGAAGCTACTAGTGCCGGTGGCTGCCTTAGTGACCTTTGTCAGAGATGATAAAATGCAAGGAGCGACGGAGATGGTTGGATGCCAAAAAATCCAATTTATTCCTCTTTACACATCAAAGCCTTAGAGGAGAGATTCCATATTTTTGTGGTGGGACTTCGCTAGGCACATGTTTTGTAAACACAATGTTGCCGACAAATAAAAAATGAGGTGGGAGCTATTTCCTTTTTGTTTGTTGCTGGGAGCTTCGGTTTTAGAGGAGAAGTAGTGGAAAGGCTCCCCCGTTTGTTGTAGAACTTTGGTAGAAGATTGCCTCCATTTTTTTGGTTTTGTTTTGCATTTTCTTTGCTGCTCGGTTTCTCCAACGAGTGGGTGAAAATGGACTAGCAATAATGGGGACAAAACAAAGAAATTCCTTTCACCATCCACTTGTAAATGCTTATGGAATAAGAGGCAATTTTTTTTTCTTTTTGTTGTTACCTTGTCTGCCACTTTGATTTCTTGTCGGAAAATCTCCTTTTTCAAGGAATTTTACATGCCTCTATTAGTCCTTCCAGTGGCTATGTTTTTTGCCAAAGATAACCATTTCATGGTGGGTTTTTTCAACCCTTTGTTGGCCGGAAATCTCATTTTTCAAGGAAATTTTCACGCCTCTGTTAGTTTGTTGCAGTAGCTATTTTCTTCTATTCTTGGGTTGCTATCTTCGCTCATTTGGTACCACATTGACCGGAAAATAATATTCTTTTATATGTGGTATAACATGGTTAATGTAACGATTTCCACAGACGGCGCCAATCTGTTGACCTCCAAAAATGGCTCCAACAGGCATCTTAGCCTCGCCCCCTCAAAACCTGTGCAAGTTGCACCCCGTCAAGAGGCAAAGGCGATCGGAGGAGAAAAAGGTCCAGCGACCGTTTGCACTCCGACGGTCAAGTCAACGTCCGGACGGAAATAGATATATAGAGTGCAATAATATGGAGATGGAGATTTGGCTAGGGATGTAGAACATACCTTAACTTGTGAATTGAATCTATATATATAGAGAAATGATGTGAAATAGGCCAGGGCGGGTTAATGGACCTAAGTTCGAGCCCAGTATGAGGTGAGCAAAGTAATAGGCACTTCGGCTGGACTTTTTATGGCCTCGGTGGCGCCTCGACTAGGCTTCTTAGAGCCTCAGCTTTGGGGCCCAACACTAATGGGCCTGGCTCGGGTCCAATAAGATGGCCCAATATGAAGTGATAATTCATAGGTGTAACAGTGAGGGCAAATGAAAAATTTTGATAGTGAATTTGTGTAGCAAATCACAGTTAGATATATATTAATAGAACGAAAGAAATAAACTGGATAAGATGGTTAATGGTAAAAAGTGTGAAATATGTGTGGGAGGTCGACTTATTGAATCATCATATTCTACATGAATATTAAAAAATCTACGATTGGACCTTGGAGCTTTTATGATAAAAATACATTTTGTATTATTATTTTAATCATTTTAGGGATTTTTTTTTTTAATTTGGTCAAACTAGCTAGTAAAATATAGCAGTTGGAGAGTTTTTTAGTAATTTATAATAAAAATCACAATTGTCTTTTATTTAATTATAACTTATTAGTGGTGTAAGTCATAATTTTTGTGGCCATACGTACAGCTTCTTCTCTTTGGAAAATTACAACAAAAATCATTTTCCCCTTCGGTAATTTTGATATACTCGTTTCTTGTATTATTTTATTTTATTGAAATATTACTTTCGAAAAAAAAAAAAAAACCTTAAGAGTTCTGTAAATCACTTGTGATTGCTACAAAAGTAATTCGATCATGTATTGTGAGGGTAGTTGTTTAAAGAGGTCGCATTAGTCAACAAATGATAGTTTTATTTTATGACAATAACAAGTCTCGATTTTTTTTATTTTTTTTATTTTTTTACTATTCTTCAATTGTTCCGAAATTTTCGGGTATTTAGTAAGTGGAAACATTGCTTATAAATTTTATTATGTAATTGTTCAGATTCGGCTCATTTCGATTCCAAGATTTTGTAAAATAATTAATTTTTTTTTATATTTACAATAATGCTACATTAATTTAACTATGACATGCTCAGCGTTAGCTCTTGCAAAATAACGTAGTACAATCCCGTAATACCTTTTGTACATCTTTTTATTAAGTTCTTCATATATTTGATTATTAAAATCACAAGAATAGAAAGGTAGTGAGCTCATATTATGAAGAGAGGCGTAGCCAAATTTTCGATTCGATTTAATCTGAATGACAGAAATGGTAGAATAAAATATTTGGGTAAAATTTAGCTCACTTTGATTAAGTTGGGCTTGGATGGAAATTAGAAATAAGAAAATTATATTTTGAGTTTGGACTAACTAGTTAGCAAACTTATTTTAAAAAAATATAATTTTACTTATTTAAGATAAAAAATTTAAAAACTTAGGAAAATTTGGTTCTTATTCGATTCTTTGGTTCTTCGCCTAGAATTGAAAATCGAACCAAACACGTCAATTCTCGATTCAGATATTCGTTCAGGTATTTATTTTAAAAAGAGCCGCTCGCTTCGATTCAGTTTGACTAGGGTTTGATTCAATTCAAGAGTTTTGTCCCGCTCTAATAATTCTTGCAGCTATTTTTATCCAACATCACATAGTGCCAAAATGTCTTAGTATAAGCAACCTTGAGATAGGTTTTGGCACAATCATTCTGCAAGTTAGGCACGCCTGCACCTGGTCTATTTATTGGAATAAATATGACTATTCAACTTTTGTATATTTTAATGAATGACGGACATAAAAAGTTCAAATTGGGTTATCGGTGTTACAGGTATTATTATGAAAGTTTCCTTATAACGGAGCTTCTACAATTACGACAATCTATGTTAATTTTTGTCCTTTTTTTTCCCATAAATTAATCATTCAACAAAAAGTGTGCAATAATCGAATAATTGAGAAGGTTAGATGTAAATTCGTACTATAATATGAGTTGATTTTACATATTTGGAATCGTTCCTCATACTCATGAATTTGACACACTTATTTGACTAATAATTGTGACATTTAATTTAAGTCAATTCAAAGCGCAATATATTATGAATCTCAAGTGATTATAATAAAACCTCCCATGATTTTAGTGAAATGCATATTGAATGTTGGATTGATTTAGATTAAAGGTCACGATTATTTTGTCAAATAAGTGTGTTAAATTTAAGAATAGGAAGAACACCCCCATTACGTATTTTGTAATATTTATTGGGTCCCATCCAATTATGACCCTATTGTCAATTTAGCACCTATTTGATGCCCATTAAAAAGATTTTTTTTTTGGGGTAAAAATGAGTTTTGAAATAGTAATTCTTTTGAAAAATGTGTGGTTAAAAAATAGCGAAAATGTTAATTTACAATTTCCATTACAAGAGGACCTCAAGAGTAAATGTTTCAAAAGTTAGATAGTCAGGTGCTAGAAATCATAAGTTTTGGATCCCATCGTCAAACGGTTAAAAGGTTAGGGACCACCATTACAATTTTCTCTTGCAGTCATGCCAAATCATTCACCTAATGATGTTATGATTGTTTAACCTTTTACAACAAGTGCATCTTTTGTACACATTATCATATACGACTAGACATAGCAATTAACTTTGTTTCTTCCTTAATACTATTCAATCATTCGTATTAAATATGTATTTGTCCCCAGTGAAGGTATAGGTGAAGTAGATTTGTAACCTTAGTGGACGTGGAAGATTTATAATTCAAAAGATGTAGTAGCTCATCGACAACAAGACGGTGAAATGATAACGGTGGCATCACATGTTGCCTGGGCATTTTTCTGTTTTTGGGTAGCTTAGATTTTATGATGGTCAGTCATTGTGTCCTTTGTGCAATTGGAGCTCAAAGATACTCAAATTCCAGTGGCTAGAAACTGCTTGTGCTTTGAAGCATGGCTATTAACTGAGGGATTGACTCATTACAATCCTTGCAAAATAGTGATCTGTCTCATTTAGAATACGATCTTGTAATATATTTTAGGAAATCAACCCACAGCAAACTGGTTTAAGTAACGAATATGCGGCACTAAGGAATATTAGTGCAATTTAGGAATTATTGGTTAGTGTGCTGATAAGTATTAAGGTTAATACTCTAAACAGTTAGATATTTTTTATTGTCTTTAAATTAGTAAATTATTTATTTATTTATTGGAACAAAATTTTCATTATTTTTTTGATTGATCATGCAATTAAGTGTCTTGGATAACATAATGAAAATATAAGTTGGGTGCTTCTGTAAAGAAGTACATCCAAACACAGCTTAAAATTTTGTTTTAAATTGATTAGTGTTAGACTGATAAACATATGATGTCACTTTGTTATTAAATGATCATAGGGTCAACTAATCTATCAACTGGGGTGAACTAATCAACGTTTAACTGTAAAGAATGTATCCCCAGAATGTTGACACTAATGAGTGATATCAATTGATATGGTCAAATACATCAATATGTTGGGTGAACATTTATTCGTATTAGGAAACCGTCACTCTGTTAAATTGATCTAAAATATTTTCTCATGAATGTGTTTGGTTCACATAGAACTATTGGAGAAACGTGAGCATAAGTTAGAAAATAATTAGAAGGGCAAGCCAATCTTTTTGCTCCTTATGTATTTTCATACTCTGTTTTTGTAGTAACAATACATTTTTAACCCACGAGCATCAACCTAGAGTACAGGATGGATTATCTCCCATATCACTGTTCATTTGTTCAAGCAGATGATGCTATCCTTCGTTTCTCATTTGAACCAATGTATAAGTCGTTGCATGTTCTGTTGACTGATTTTATTCACGTTGCTCTGGTTAAACAGTCACCTTTAATGATTTATCAATATCACATTTGTTTATATTGCAAAACAATTAGAAGTTTAGTACGGTTTGTAAAAGTAATTCGATTTTACATTTTGAAGACTGACAAGTCAAAATTAATAGTTAATTTAACCACATATTTTATGAGATTTATAACTTTCACAACTTTCAATCACACATTTCATCAACTTCTGTTAAAATCTGATTTTAATCCCCAACAAATATGGGCTGACCTTCGATCTTTTTTAATTTATCATTAACATTGACGAGTCCAAGTTGAATCCCAATGTGCCATTAATCCAGTCAGTCAATGATCGTTGGAAATCTTTTACAAAAAGTGTCAAGTGCATACACAATATTTTCACGTACGATGCTTCATGTATCATTTTTTCACGTTAATAAGAGGCTACTCGACCACCAATATTGTTAAGACTTAGGCTTACATCTTAAAAAGCTCAACCTTACAATCTTTTATATGTTGGTTTATATTTTCGTATTTAATTGATGTGGGATTCTTTCATTTAACAGGCTCTCGCAGGATGGTAACTCATTTGAACAAATCAATCTTATATCACCATGTATGAGAAATCAAATTAGATTTAAAATTTTCTCAATAAAGCATCGAATTTGAGAAATTTGTCCAAAAAAATAAGGGGATGTTCTCTTTACTATTTTCAAGTCGTTTTCTGTTTTCGATTTTTTAAAACGGTGAAAACGCGTTTTCTTTCCCATTTTCGAAAATGACCTTTCGAATTGAATAATAATAATAATAATAATAATAATTTGTACCGAAAACACAAAACGTCAAAACACGGGAAAATTGAAAACACGCGAAACAGCCCCCTTTCCATTACTGTGCATGAGAGCAGAGAGCTACCTTCTTCCTCAACAATCAACCACCAGCCACCACCTAGAACACCAGATTTCAAAACCATTCGAACCCCCTCACCTCCCTCTTCAACCTGTTGTCATCACCTGGCCACGGAGTTGCCCAAAACAGTCCCAATCACGACCCAAAACCGCACTACCAGTCACGGTTTTAGCCATATTTCCACCGCTGTCTGCCACCATTTCGAGCGCGGACCACCACCACTCCACTCCTCCCAACCAGGCGCACCCAGAACCACCATGGGTCACCTGCAATTTTGTCCAGATTCGAGTGAGCTTGTGAAAACAGTCCGTGAGTTGTGTGGCAGATTCGGTCCCAACAAAATTGATGAAATTTTATTGATGCAAACAATCAATTCTGCTTTCCAAACATCAAGGTTGGTTTTTTGAATGGGTTGGGTTTAGTTTTTGCACATTTATTTATGGTTGCGATTTGCGAAGCTTGCGTTGCTATAATGCTCATTGAGTTTTTATCCATGTAGACACATTTGATGCTGCAATCTGTGACCAGTCTTCACGAAAAGGTTTTCGATTTTCCATTCCTTGTGGAACTTGGTTTGCAATTTTTCCCATTTATTGTGGAACTTATGTTAATGGCCTCCAGGCTTTAAGAATTTATTAATATTTAAAAAGAAAATTTGTTTCATGAAGTCCAATAGGATCTGTCAAAGCTGTTTGGATGAGTTATGAACCTAGAAAGGTGTTAATTTTGCCATCTCAAAATCATTATGTTACTGGCCTCCAGACTTTCTGAATTTATTAATATCTAAAAAGAAAAATTCTATTACAAAGTCCAATAGGATATGTAAAAGCTGTTTGGATGAATTATGATTTATGAACCTAGAAAGGGGTTAATTTTGCCATCTCAAAATCATTATGGTTTCACTCAAGCATAGCTACCCATGGACGAGGAATTAACACTCTGAACTTCCTTTTCTGGTTCTCTGTAAGCATTTTTAATATTTGAGCCTAGATCTCTTAAATAAGCCATCACTATCCTGCTCTATTATCAGTGCACTCTCTAAGCTGAGTACCTTAACTTGATGTGCAGATCGGTCCTGATTCCTTGCCACTGGTGGCTAAGCTAATTAGCATATGTAGACAACGGAAATTCTAGCCAGGCATAGCATGATAGGAGAACCAGGAAAACATGGTGCATTGTTGAGAAAAGAAGTAGGTTTGGCGGAAGATAAAGCATCTTTGCTGTCTGAAATAGAGTCTTGTGACTGTGAGGATCACATCAAGTAGAAACTTGAAAGTCTGCATAGTATAGCTTAAATCACGATGAGCAGCAAAAAATCAAAGTTCGAAGGCAGCCTAGTTGATGCAATTGGACAAGTTTTGGAACCAAGAATGACAACCTTTATTTTTATTTTTTTTACATTGCAAATGTTTGCAATAAGCAGCCGTGTGCCTATTTTCTCTGCTTGGCTATCAGATTCAACACAGGGAGAAATGAGGAACTAGGAAACTAGTAAAATCGGAAGGGCAAGTTTGTAGCTAGTACAATTAGACAGAGGAACATTTTATCTTCTATTTATTCCGTAAAACTACCAACACTGTCTAGACTTCCATGCCAAACATAGCCACTTGATACTGTATCAGTAGGTTATTGCTTTCACAAACCGTTGAGATTTCAGTTGACTACCATTTTTATGGCTCCAAGCTTAGTGGTTTGAAAAGTTGTGTATACTCTCATTCTTATAGTTAATTTAGGCAATTACTCGTATAGCTAGTGAGAAAAGAACACGATAGCTTCCATCAAGGAGGTTTAAGAATAGAAATTGCTTTAAAAAATAATGATGCCAGTTCTGATGGAAAATGAAACAGAATCCATTGCAAAGCTACATATATCTCGTTCGATGTTAAGAGAAACAATACATATTTTCAATAATACAAGAGGTAACAAATTGAAAGAGTGAATGTCACAAGATTATTTGATACCTGCTTTGCAATGCAGTCTGAGTTACTTACTTGGTGTCCTTTTTGGGCAGGAAAAGAAGCTGACAGAAGACAATAGTCTTCTAGAGGAGAAAGTGAACCAAGTCGGAACAAAAACCTCACCTAACAGAAAATTTAATTGATTTTGTGGCTACAGTCTAGCTAGTTCTTGAAGTTCAATTTGAACTAGCGAAGTTACGCTTGGTTCTCATAATATACAAATGAGGTACTGATTGATATGAATGTACTTGGCATGTAAGTATACTAGAAACGATGTTTCACTTACAGGAATGCTGGATTGGCTTCAATTAATCTTTCACTTTCCGGTAGTCATAGCCAAATCTTGATTGACATAGATGGATATGAATGTACTTAGCATGTAAGTATACTAAAAGAATTCATACTGACTCCAAGTTTATTGGAAAATTGGTCTGGTTTCTTCATGTTGCAGTATATTTTTGTTCTTATTTCTGTCATGACTATTCTTTTTGTACATTTCATTCGAATAATTGCATATGAACTGATGTTTGATTGCCAAATTCCAGTTGCAGAAAGAACCAAATTTTGTGTATACAATGGATATGGTTAGGTTGCAGAAAGAACCAAATTTTGGTGGTGCAATTCAATATAGAAGTGATTATTTCACATTTGTATATACAAATGTATTATTTGCCTCAAAGGGACTATAGACTGTTGAAGTAATTTGGACGCCTGAGGTTTCAATCAAAAGAAGTTTTACATTTCACGAACATGTTTCATGTTATTGAATTTTGACTTATGTTAGTGGTGGAAATGAAAAATAATTATAAATGAAATTGGTTTTAAGAACTTCAAAGGATATATTTGGCTCATATTTATAAACACTCAAATCATTTTTTCTTCAACACTTTAAAGAATGTATGGTTAAAAATGAGTTATTTAATATATTTCATCAACACTCAAATCATTTTTCACCAACTTCAAAATTTATATGTTATTTAATATTATATTAACATTAAAATATTAAAATTTATTGAATAATTAGATTTCTTAAATAAAATATTATAAAAAAATATTCTAAAAATTTCAAAGTAAACGCGTTTTCCAGTTTTATATTTTCAGAAAGTGTTTTTCATAATGACAAAAAGAATGAATTTTCAACAATTTCAAAACAGTCACTTAAGACACAAAACTCAAAATGAATTTAAAATTCAAAACTACAAAACTGAAACACAAAAAGAACAGCCTCTAAGTGATCGTGTTTTTAGTTCGATGACTAAATTCTTATCTACCAGTGACAAAATTATACTAATGAAATCTATATTGTCTTCGATCTCACTTTACACGCTTGAGAGTATAAAGCCTCCTAAAAACATTATTAAGAATATTCTAAGTGAGATTATGCTTGAGAGTATAAAGCCTCCTAAAAACATTATTAAGAATATTCTAAGTGAGATTATGCTTGAGAGTATAAAGCCTCCTAAAAACATTATTAAGAATATTCTAAGTGAGATTATGCTTGAGAGTATAAAGCCTCCTAAAAACATTATTAAGAATATTCTAAGCGCTATTTGCATAATTCCTTGGAGGAGATACCCAAAATCAGGTGACCGAGAATACAAAGTGTTTGCTTGCCTACGGAAGGAAGACTGGGACTCCATCGTTTTATAGATTTGGTTTAAGTCTTTAGTATGAAGCTTTGGTGGAGATTTCATTTGAATAATTCTTGATGGGTGTGGATAGATATTACAAAGATGAACATCCTTTATTTATTAAACTCATTTACAATTTATCTCTGGGGTGGCAATGGATTTAAAATGTGGTTAATATTACTGAACACAATATCGCATGGTGGCTAGAGAGGCAAATTTTTAGATGAACACAACTTTGAGTATCGGTAGACCATATCTTATATATAGAAACGTATTTCAATTCAACTTACATCTAATTATTAAAGCTGCTATCGCAGGGAAACTTTAGAACATGCAATTAGTGTGTCGGCGTTTCTCATCACTAATTGGCTTGCGAGTACAACATGTATGGGAATTGTGGCTGATTCTATAGTTACGCCCGCATGAAAATTTAACATGACAAGAAAAAATTTAAATATGGAGAAAAATTAGATGGACTATCAAAGCTTTACACAACATTTGACATCTTTTCCTTTTATAATTTGACTTTTTTAAGGCAACTCTCCAACAATCTCCAGCTTGACGAAAAAGGAGCCAAAACTCTTGCCATCTCTTTTACCGCTTTTCACTAATATAATCGGAAAAATTGGCTCATTTTGATAGTTCCATGCTCCAGTACAAACAGTGTAACCACTTAGAATTTTAAAATTCTAAGAATTTAGCCTCTGTCTGGGTTGCATTAAAATTAGTTTTTGGATAAAAATGTAGTTTGAAATGGTGATTTTCTAGAGAATGTGTAGTGGAAAAATAAGAAAAAGTTTCGAATTTACATGTAATATTTTTTATTGAAAAAGATACGATTAAAAAGAAAAAAAAGTGAAAAATGCATTTTGGAGTAAATAGAGCCAAAGAAGGGGCTCATTAGGCTCATGTCAAACAAACCTTGTTGAATAGTTATGGCACCCTTGCTTGACTGTCTTGGGAGTTTATCAGCTATCGCCATATAGAAATTCAATCACACACCTTGCACTAATATCAACCCAATGCCCTTGTACATAAGTAAGGATGATTAGTAGTAATATATATCCTATATCATGGCAACTATCATCTGTCATGAGGATGTACGTACCCTAATGTGGCGACATCGTTGTCTCTGATAAAGAGAGGCATTGTGGGATTGCTTTTTGAAGAAAATCATTAATGAGATTCTATAAATATAAAAATGACAAATAATTATACGGACTATATGAAAAATTTGTACAATCATATAGAATTTCTCACCATCCCAAATCCCAAATATAGTAGTAGATATAAATTTGAACTTTACCGTATATCCAATTATCTACACTTTGTATTGAGCACAAAGAGAACAAGAAGACGCCATATATGCCAGACTTACATTTTTTCCTCTGAAGTAACCTGACATGCACAAAAGAGAGCATAACATGTCAATATATAGAACATTGCTAGATTTGACCTAAATTTTCCACCAAATTGTCTTCCCAGTGTCAACAGTATTTGGCATCCTTTCTTTTTACATTTTGGCATTTTTTTAGGCAACCTCGCAAAACAACAACTAACCCATTTGACATGACTTTTGAAAAGCGAAAATAAGCTTTTAAGACCCAAAAACTTGCTTCTAGAATCATTTCTCATTAGACTAATTTTATGAAAGTGCTTTTAGTAGTTAGAGAAGCTTTTAAAGGAAATTGGTTGTATGTGGCTTACATTAAAAGTAATTCCAAAATAGGAAGTACTTTTAAAAATTAGTTTTCAAACAAAAATTAAGGTAACTTTCTCTAAAAGAACTTTTTTGGAAACTAAAACAAAAGTAAATGTCATGCAAGATGGATCCAAAATTCATTCCAACAACTCGTTTAGTTCATCTTTCTTTCTTCTTCTTCTTCTTTTTTTTTTTTTTGGGAAGGTCAACAGTAGAAAATTTAATTAATTAAATCTCTATTATCACAGTCGATATAAAATAAGGAACACAATCCAGACCTAATTAGCTAACTCATAGACTCACGTAGTATAAGATAGTGATAGAGAAAATCCCTGCCCCGTGAAGAGAAAAAATAACATAAAAAATAAACGGGATAGCAAACGGGGCAAGTCGTTGTCCCGTCCCGCTGTCATGACTAGACTGTAAAATGCAAGTTCATGGGCATCTTTCAGGCAAGTTTGAGCTATCCCGACTCATTACTATTTTCTAATTCTTATGGCGTGCAAGAAAAAAAAACTAATAAATGTAATGATACAAAATTTAAAACAATGTATGTAATTAACAAAATGGGAATTTGGCACAAACGTCCCTAACCTTTGCCTTAGGTGTGCAAATTGTCTTAAAGTTTGTTTCATGGAAAAGTCATCCCTAATTTATGTATTTAGTGTCCAATTGGTCCCTTTATAATGAAAAAGACCCCGTAGTTTTAATTAGGGAAAATTGCAATTAGGTCCCCAATATTTATTTTTAATTTAGACTATTAAATATCGTTGTAATCGTGCCAATTATATTTTTCAAAAGGGAGAATAATTTAAGGCGTCATGCTTTAAGTGTGGCTTCTACAACAAATAATTTCGAGGATCTGACAAAGATATAAGCAAACATCAAAACTCAATTAAAGGAACAAGAACATTTTGAAGTGTAAATTTTTGTGCCACCCGAGTGAGAATATTATCGCTCGAGCGCATCGCTAGCTTAAATTGCTTGCTCATACAACCTCTTAAATTATCAAAAAGGTCGCTCACAGTACTCTTGTTTAGAATGGAACAAATTGTAACAATGGTAGCAACAACATCTACTGTCCCAAGAAGGACCATGGTTGCTAACGAGACAACTTGGAGAGGTCTGTTGGGTATAGAAGAAGATAATTTTGAGAAATATGAGATTTTACTTATGAAATTTGAGGGATAACAAAGGAGTTGGTACATCACACTCTTTCTCTAATTTTTGGAGAGATTTTTCTCACTTCTTCTACATTCATAACACTAGATGAATACCTTCCTATTTATAGAGAACATTGAGTAAGCTAGTTGGGTATAGAAGAAGATAATTATAAGAAATATGAGATTTTACTTATGAAATTTGTGTGATTACAAAGGAGTTGCTACAACACACTCTTCCTCTAATTTTTTGAGAGATTTTTCTCACTTCTTCGACATTCATAACACTAGATGGATACCTTCCTATTTATAGAGAACGTTGAGTGAGCTAGTCCTAAGAAATTATTACACTTACAACAAGATAATAGGTGTATTTTATCATCATTTACAGCTGTTGAATCTTCAATTCCAGCTATATTTGAACATCAATATGCTGCTTGAAGATAATTACCAGATTTCAACTTGCATTGTTTGAATATTGAAGTTGAGTATGCAATTCGAATTGAAAATCTTATCCATTTGACTATTCAATGAATCTTCATTTGTTGCTTGAAGTGTTCAATTTGGATTTGAACTCTTTGAAGATAGATTACAAATTAATCTTTTAACACCCCCTCTTATTTGTAATCTTCAAATACTTCTTAAACTTCTCAAACTTATCAATCGTCATTGGCATTATCATCATATCAGACGGTTGATCATTGGTATTTATAAACTCCATGCAAATTTCTTCTTAATTTACCAAATTTCGTATAAAGTGATGTCGAAGTTCAATATGTTTTGACCTAGCATGGAAGATTGGATTTTTTGTCATCGCAATTGCCGACATATTGTCGAAATAAATTGTTGTTGGTGCTTCCTGCTCAAATT
>NC_036243.1:25146557-25147415 GCF_002742605.1 Olea europaea var. sylvestris | reverse complement strand
AACTGGTCCAAATACTGATGAAACACTCGGTTCATTAGGTCCATAAATACCGCTGGAGCATTAGTCAAATCGAAAGGCATGACAGTGAACTCAAAATGTCCGTAACGAGTCCTGAAAATAGTTTTTGGTATATCACTTGCCTTGAACTTCAACTGATGATACCCCGACCTCAAGTCGATCTTCGAAAACACCGTTGCACCCTTAACTGGTCAAATAAATCTTCTATTCTTGGCAGAGGGTATCTATTTTTGATAGTTACATGGTTCAATTCTCAATAATCAATGCATATCATCATACTCTCATCCTTCTTCACAAAACGCACTGGAGCGCCCCAAGGAGATATGCTTGGTCGAATGAAACCTTTTTCCAGCAACTCTTCTAATTGTAATTTCAATTCTTGGAGTTCTTTCGGTGCCAATTCGATACGGAGCCTTAGACACTGGTGCCGCTCCGGGAACTAAGTCAACTGTGAATTCACTTGCCTATCTTGTGGAATACCTGGTAGGTCTTCTGGAAATACGTCTGCAACGTCTCGCACAACATTACTATCTTTGACGATTGTTTTTGTATGTTTGGGGCCATTAATATTAACTAGGAATCCCTAGTATGACTCCTTTCTCAGCATCTTCTCCACTTGTAAGGCCGACACCAGACGTGGTAGAGTCTTGGACTTTGCTCCAAAGAAACCAAACTCTTATTCTTCCAGTTTACGAAATAACACTTTCTTCTCATGACATTGAATTGTCACATGATTGAATCCCAACCAGTCCATGCCTAAAATTACATCGAAATCTTTCATCTCTAAAAGGTATAAGTCCGCCTTAGTATATTTCCATCAATCTCTAACTTTGTAGCCCT
>NC_036243.1:25145656-25146457 GCF_002742605.1 Olea europaea var. sylvestris | reverse complement strand
TTTTTTTCTGGACATGCTCATGTGCTAATATCCATTGATGAATGAAATTGTCATTGATGGATTCTGCATTTAAGTGGCTATTTAGAAGTGCATGTGGAGGCATCTCTAATGCAAATTTTGTATTTATTAATTGGAAGGACTTGAAGGTTTAAAGGCAATATGGGTTCTGTAGTTGTCTGAATCACTAACATCTTAAATGTGAAAATTGTTTCAGCACAGCAGAAAATAAAACTAATTCAGACTACAGACCTCTATCAAAGTCCTTATCAGCCGTCATTACAGAGACCCGGTGCTCTGACGATGAAGTTATTGAGGTGGTACCCTTATCACAGAATGCAGATTCCAACAACACTGGTGGAATGACAGAGAGATCAGCGTACAGTGATAATAGAATTGCTAATTATCAAAATGAGATTAAAACCTTGATTCTTTTTGAGGATGTGGATGCTACTCTCTGTGAAGATCATGGTTTTATATCTACAATACAACAACTCGCAGAGACTGCCAAACGACCCATGATCTTAACAAGCAACAGTAAGAGTCTTGTTGGTAGAATTTTGTCATCTTTGACCTTCTTTTAAGTAGTGAAGTGAACTAACAGTTGTTTTGGGGATATGTCTCTTAGGTAACAATCCTGTCCTTCCTAAGAGTTTGGACAGGTTGGAGTTAAATTTTGATGTACCATCAGTGAAGGAGCTATTTGGACTTGTCCATGTGGTATGAGTTCCTTGCACAGATTTTCTTTTTCAAATTATCATCAATTTTTTTAATTGGAACTACATTTTGATACCCTCATAGGTA
>NC_036243.1:25140678-25145556 GCF_002742605.1 Olea europaea var. sylvestris | reverse complement strand
TCTAGTCCAAAGTATCTGGATGAGACTTCATCCTTGGAGGCCATTTGAGTTCATTCATATCCTTGATCTCTAATAAGATGTTGTTCTTAGAAGTATTCAACCAAGTGAATGACATCGGTGGTACTTTCTGTCTCTACTTATTTCGAGGGATTTCTTGTCGAAGACTCGGATCATGTTACCTTTTATGCTCGACCCTTTCTGTTATGTTTTATGTAATTGACAATTCTGTGGACAAAAAGACTAAAATAAATATGTTGTAAAAAGTCGAGTCAGTTGCAATGTTGTAAAGTTGAGTTAGATAAGTTAGGGTTCGAGTTCGGAATAAGAAAAGAAGAGACTTAGCAATTTCACTAGTCTATCGCCTAGACGTTGCTCTAGCGACAAAAACAAAAACTTGGTGCTCTCTTGTGTCCTGTCACTCGCTTGAGCGATGGACTGTCGCTTGCCTATCGTTAGCTCCTCGTTTGAGCGACAATGTCATGCATAAAATCTTACTTCAAATTTTGTAGAGTTTTACACAGCCTAAACTACCTAATTGTCATCAACTATAAATACTCAATGCCTTGCATGAAATTTGGTGTGGTTGTTCTGTAAGTCTCTTCTCTATAACACATCCATAACATTATTTGAAGATCCAAGAGCTAGTTCATGTATTGATTCGATCTACTTACTCTTGAGATTATACAACCATAAATTGGGGGAAAACATTGAATCCGTCTAATCTAAAACACCTATTTCCCAATTGAACTTCAGAGGCTGCTAAAAACTAAGAGATATTGGACTACAAGCACAGGAAGAGTACAAGAATTGGTCAATCTTGGTGATCCACTTGGAAGAGACAATTGTTGGAGATCGGGAGCTGGTAATTTTAGTAAGGTCTTGGAAATTACAGGAAGTAGATCGAAAAATCTTGTAGAGTTGGTTAAGCAGCATCTAACTGTAAATTCATATTGTCTATAGTGGAGGTAACTGGTTTGATCTAGGAGTTTTTACCCAGTTGGGTTTTTTCGTCAAAATAACTAGTGTTATTTACTGCTTTCTTATTACAAATTGTGGCAATTCAACTTAAGATAATTCAATTGTTTGATTAACCAACTAAAAATAAAAATAAAAAGTGACTTGAAGCCCTTAATTGTGTTGATTTCGCACGTAAGGTCAAACTAAATCTGTAATCTCGATCTTTTCACTTTTATAGGATGGGCCTAATTTCCTCAGATTCAATGTTTTCTCCATATCAATATATTTTTCACCTCGAGTTAGGAGCTCAATCACTGACTTTGGTGGAGTTTTTGACAAGGACATTCTGAATGCCTCACATCTTATGGTATATGTGAGGGCAAAAATAGCTATCGTAATATGTAGGTCGGGTATTTGGAGCCTTTTTTGTTGAATTTCGTCATAAAATCATGCAGAATTTCATCAAAGTTGCAGAAAATACTTACACATCATCTAATCTGTTGCAACTTGCAAATTTATGATGTCAGTATATACATTGAGATAGTTGATAGGGTCAGTAGTCCCATAATACTCTTTTATACGTGGATGTTTGAATCTGTCCGATAAGAGGTATGATAATATCTCTAGAGTATAAAATCAGTTGACCCCTTCATGTTTCGAAATAGGCCTGCAGTAATTCCATCTTGAATGATCTTGACAAGTTCACCGGACTCCATGGTAACTGATCTCGAGGTCGAAGCTATATGAGGCATACCCAATGTCCCAGCTCTACCAACATCAGGAATAGGGCGTAGAACTCGAGCTCTAGCATCGGCCATAAAACCCATGTGGTACTGGTATAGGTAATGGATGTAAATTCCTTTGACTCAACAGTTGAGATAGTGTGACAACTTGTTGGTGGAGCTCTTCAAAAGCTCCAGCAATAACAACTGCTAGTCGGGCGCTGGTATTTACGATGACTCTTCTTGAGGAATAGGGGGGTCTTTAGGTTTGGGAGGGTTTGGAACAAAGGAGTTCACTGAAAGAAGACTCGAACGTGTGTTAATCATGGCTTTTGTAAGCGTTTCCCATAGACTGTGCCAATGATGCTACCAAAAGTCGTATCTGTTGATTTTTCGAGCCTAATGACTGAGAATGAGCACAAACAAGATTTTCTGGTACCTGAAACAAAGGTGTAGAGTTGTGTCCTCATTGTCCCTCCAATGCTTAAATCAGATATAAAATTTATGCATGAGGCTATAAATTGAAAATTATGTAAAAGTGTATTTGGATAATGAATTGAGACTATATTTATAGAGGTAGGTAGTGCACTCCTAATATGATTAAATTAGTTGAATATCCTTATCCCAAAGAGTCCTACTTGAAATGGATATTTGGACTTGTACTATAGTTGCAACGCCAATCATAATTTAATAGTAACATTGTTGAGGTAGAGTCTTCCTATGCATTGGAGTCTTACACTCAGGTGTTTGGGTAGGAATAGAGTCCCAAAGAAGTAGGAATCCTTTTAGGTTAAGTGAAATGAGTTTAGTCAAGAGAAAGGCTCGAGGGAGTCATGGCTTCGAATAGTCCCCATAACTTGAGGACACATCCCGAGGATCGGCTCCACAAAAATGTCGTGATTATGTAATATCTAAGCTCAAGCATTTATGTGTACCCAAGGATTGAAAATGGAGCCTGAGCATCAAAAAGATCCTTTTTAAAGTCCTCAAGGTTACACAGATCGAGTACTACGAATATTGACTATATCAACTCTAAATTGAGAATTTCACTGCTGTTTTGAGATATAATTTTTTATTTTCTTGATTTGGGTTTACGATCACAATTGAAATAAAGAAATTATTTTTTTCTATTTTATTTTCTCGATGTAAAGGAAGATTATAATTTGAATTAAGAATTATATCAATTTGAAACTAGCATCTTCTATCCCTTTGAAGATAACGTTTGACAATAAGTAAAATTATGTCTTCTTGATCAATATCAAAATTCTTATTTTAGATTGAGAGTTGCATTATCTAATTGATATAATTTTTTTTATATAGCTCGAATTTTATAACAAATCAACTTTACTTGAAAACATTATGAAGTTTAATAACCACTTGAAAATCATTTTAAAGTTCAGTGAGTAAAGCTTGACGACAGTATAAGTTCAGTGCTAATGAAATATGGTGGATGAGTGATAAAGTATAACGTATTAAAGTTTAGTGACCATTGAGAAGCATTTTAAAGTTCAATGACTTATAAAATATGATAAATGAGTGATGGAGTGTAATGTGTTAAAGTTTAGCGATCATTTGAGAACATTTTTAAATTTAATAAGTAAAATATGATGAAAATATAAGTTCAGTAACTAATAAAACATTTCATTGGATGTCATTTCACAATAAAATAGTGTGATACAATAAAGCTAGTCGTAACATGGTTGACTACCATTTGGTGTCAAAATCCGAGTCTTTGATGTAAAAAGCAATTTTTAAAATAGATGAATGTAATGTTGTCAACAATTATTGTATATATAGCATGACTCATTCATCATGTTAGAACATTTTCAATAAACTCTTTAAACATAAGATACTCCCTACTTTAAAGAGTCAATTTTTAAAATCAAACTCTTTAAATTAACATTTTAATTTAGAATGTGGGTTTTGGACACCCAAACTTACTCTCTATAATTAGATACATTCAAAATGTTTCAATTTTCAATGTAAGAAAAAAATAAAAAATATATAAAAAAAGCTAATTAAAATAAAAGATAGAAAAAATAATAAATATTTTTTGAGAATAGTAAAATTAGGTATTTAATGTAAATAGCTTGTTGGATTACTTCTAAATTCTAATATTTTAAATTAGATACTCTTCAAATGATAGAATATATTTTTTAAATATAGAGAGTCTCTTGGAAATCCTTTTATACTATTTAATGTGTAAAACAAATAAATTTTATTTTTTAATGCTGTACACAGAATTATTAATTTTTTATTTGTAGAACTTGTTTTTCAGCAATAAGAATTTTTTAATTCAATTTGTGAATCATTACTTCCTAGAAGTTAACAACCCACCGAGTCAAATCATGAATTGTGAATGAGATGGAGTTATTAATTTATTACAGTGTCCAGAATTCGGACAAATGATGTTTAACCCCACTTTTCAAACCTGATTATGCTTGATCAAATCAAGATTTAACCTTAAACGTGACGCCATTAATGTATAAACACTTGGCCCAACATTCTTCATTTTTTTCGTAAAATTCGCATTACAATTTATTTTAGATAGCCGTTTAAGATGTTATATGCAAATAGAGGACTTATTATTATAATTTATTTATTTATTATTATTTTTTTTTTTTGGGAGTGTAAAAGTGAAATTTCTATTAACTTAAATCACACAGACCTCTAATGAAATAAAATGGAGAATACAATTCGACCAACCGTCTATTTCGAGTAATAAATGTTAAAATTTATTTATAATCATGCCAAGAATCAAGAATCACCAAAATTAAATTAATAAAACGAATTCATACCTGCGAAAGTCATTATTGGTATGAATGATAGCTGTAACAGCAGTCAAGATCTTCCCTGCCTTGCTCCTCACAAAAGTATTAGCTATCAGTGGGGTAAGCCAATAAAACATATGGAGAGGGGACCTAGCCTTTTATATATAAGAAATAATTTGAGCCTTCCCATTACGACTATAATTCTAATTAGGGTTTATCTCCGGCCCACATACTTTAAATTACCACATCAAATAAATTACAACCCGTAAGGTGTAAAATGTCCGATTGATCACTTAATAAATTTGGTCCAAACACAATTATCATTATGAACCATATATCTAACCTGTAAAATTTTGCAATCGAATTTCAAGCCCAGATATAGAATTATTAATTATTTCAACAATAAAGCGACGCTATCAACAATTTAG
>NC_036243.1:25129571-25136205 GCF_002742605.1 Olea europaea var. sylvestris | reverse complement strand
TTCAAATATCTGCTTTGAATATTTCACAAATATGTATTTATCGAATTTAGACTCAAACATATCCGATTCAATGTGCTTCAAATGAGTGTTACAGTCCCAAACTTTCATATGAGATAAATTGGGACTATTGCCTTTCCATAACTCGTACGAAATTCTGTTAACCAACTTAGATGAGACGTGATTTAGTGTGTAGCACACTGCAATCAGTACATGACTCCAAAATAATTTTGGGAGATTTACATAGCTCATTATTAATCGTACTATATCTAATAATTAACGATTCCTCTTTTTAGATATACCATTATGCTGCAGTGTATATGGAGGAATCCACTGCAAGAGAATCTCATTCTCTCTTGGATAATCTAAATTTTATCTTTAAGATACTCTCACTCCGATCGGATCTTAATGTGAGGGTATCTTTACCTATTTATTTATCTACTCTTAGTTTGAATCCTTTGAACCTTTCAAGAACTTCACACTTGAATTTCATCACGATAATTGATGACATAAGAGAAAATTCATCTGACATTAATTGACATAGGTCCATATACATCACTATGTATTATGCCAATATTTATGCAGACTTATTCCTTTTCAAGTAAAAAGAGATTTGATCATTATGCCAAACATGTATGTTTTGTACTTGTCAAACGATTCAAAATCAATTGACTCTACGTATACATCTCTATGTAATTTTGAAATTGCATTTCATCTATATGACAAAGTCTGCAATGTAAGATTTGGGTATTATTCAGATTATCACTTTTATGCCTCTTAACTTCTATACTCATTATAGAATGCTTAGTGTAGAATATAAATGTTATTTTGTGGCTTACCATAACTATTAAGATCTTAATCAAGATAAGCAGGAACGAAAATTGTTCTTAACATTAAAATAGTTCATGTCTGAACATTAAACTCATTTAATGTTCCAGTTATAGTGGGTACAAAGTAACATTTCTCTAATTCCAATACTAGGTCAAAAGCCAACGGCAAGAAGTATGCTTCTACAGGCAATGCAGCAACTATTGCTCATCTTCAATGTGTAGATTAACTTCTCCCACTTGTAGTAGTCTACTTCTATTTAGTTTCTCCATATTTGTATAAATATGAGATCTACATCTGGTATCAAATACCTAAGAATCTCGTGAAGTAGACGTAAGCCATGCAATATTCCTTCCAATGACCTTTCATTCTATAATGAAACCAAAGGTCATTAGATTTGGTATTGTCCTTCGCTCTGATGCTCTTAGCCATATTGGACGCTTTCACAAAGCCCCTTTAGACTTCCTTTTAATATCCTTAAAGGAATCAATGGCTTGCCCACTTGTAATTTTGATATTGGGCATAACAATCTTAAGGAGCTTAAGCAACTTAATGAGTGTACATTCGAACTTATTTATATCATAATTCATAACTAGTATGAATAACTCTCTGACAGAGATCGCAGAGCTAAGTCAATATTTAGTTTGTAGTTCATGATTGAACTTAATTGAGACACTTCTCAATATTAATCATCTTCAGTACCTGAGCACTGATTGAAGATTACTCTGTCATTTTGTATCGGTATAATTGTTTGGAAGTCTCATATCCTTCCACACATGATTATTATCATACAACTCTTTGTAATAAAAATTTATGTGTTAATATGTTAGCATCTATACTCTCATGTTGCTTCTGTAATTCAGGTGACATATTTGCAAGTATCACATACGTTACAGTATTATTGTCATCATTGCATTTATTATAGCAGTCACCTCTTCCTTAAACGAGTCATCACCAGGTTTCTCTGGAAAATGGCTACTTAAGGACAACCAACTTTCTTATACTTGAAAACAATTCTCAAATTGAAGTATCAATCAAGAAGATTTAATTTGGTTGTTGGCATCCAGTGTGCCTCTCAAAAACACATAGTTACTCACGATTCAATAAATATAAATGACGAAAAGAAAAAGAATAATATATAAAATGCATCAATTAATTTAACATGGACTTTTATTAAATTAATTATGCTCCCACTGTTTAATTCAAATTTATGACCCTCTCACGTAAATTTATGGAGTCCATACTCGACTCCCAGTGGGTTGGGATCCCATATGTTATATCAAGACCTTGAGTGTACTCAACAAGCCTTAATATAACATTTAGGTAGATACTATTATCGATTGTATCTCCATACAACTCCCAGATCATTAAGTTGACAATTCTTTATTTTCACACATCTTATGTGTTAGCTTAACATGCCTCTAAAATTTATCTCCTTGAGTGTACTCAACAAAAGATAAATTTTAGTTAAATCGAATCCATCATTCAGAAATATCCAATATTTCATAGTGTCAAACATATCCCTAATAGACCAACTTTGAGTGTACTCAACAAGTTGAGGCAATTTGGGTGGTTTTTCACTATAATGATGGAAGACATTTATAAATGTGACTTAATATTTTGTTGAGTGGTTTTGCATTCAAAAGTCTCATCATAACAATCATATATGTTATATTACACATTTACCATGCAAATAAACACATATATAATGTAATATAATAGTGTGGATGATTATGGACTTTACTATCTAGTCTTCCCGAACCATAAAGAAGACTAGTTAGTCAATTCCTAGGAGGTATTACATTGATCAGTATCAATGCACCATCTCCATGGTCTCTTCCTCTTCTTGTTTCTTCAATTAGTCCAGATGCAACACGTATCCTATACTCGTTGGCACGCAGGCCTAAATGAAATTGGACTCGCAGGCCCATAGCAACAATAACAATAACGAACTTGTAGGTCCAAAATGATTAAGAGCTCACAGGCTCATAATAATAACAACAATAACGGGCTCGCACACACATAAAATGACAAGAATAAAATTAACCATTCAACACATCTATATGGTCGAGTCCATAATCGTCCACTAATACATTAATAACATAAATGTATGCCTATAAAATATCTAATATTATAGGCAAACATGTTTTAATTTTCTAGCAATTAAAATCTTCTAAACTATTTTAGACAAAATAGATCGGAACAATTAAATAATTAATTAATCATATTAATCAATTAATTTAATTAGCTGACATATTTAATTAAAATCAAATTTTAATTAAATACCGAATACCGAAATAGAGTCAAACTCTAATTCTATAATTATATGGAGAGACTATTTAATTAAAATCACATTTCAATTAAATATCAAATTAGAGTCCAATTCTAATTTCCTAACTTAAGGTGGTTGAATTTAATTAAAATCAAATTTTAATTAAATAGCAAAATTAGAGTCCAACTCTAATTTCAAGATTCTAGGGCGAACATATTTAATTAAAATCAATTTTTAATTAAATGTCAAATTAGAGTTTAACTCTAATCTCAAGAAGGAATTTAGGACGAGACAATTTAATCAAAATCAAATTTTAATTAAATATCAAATTAGAATCCAGTTCTAATTTCAAGAACGTATTCGAGCGAAAAATTAATTAAAATCAAATTTTAATTAACTATCAAATTAGGGTCAAACTCTAATTTAAATTGAATTAATATTTTAATTTAAGATAACACTCCTAAATAAAATAAATTCAATTTAGGGTCAAAGTTTAATATTTAAGTTAAAATCATATTTTAACGAAAATATAAAAAGCATTCAAATTTAAATTTTTTTTTAATTGGTTCAAAATTAAAATCATAGGTCAAACCCATTTAAAATATAATTTTAAAACCATTTTAAAATTTAAATTCAAAATCATTTTGAAATTTACAAATTGGGCCAAGTTCAAAATTTGAACCAGACCCTTCCAATTTAAAAAATTGCAGAACGGGTCTCCTTTTAAAATTTTGCAAACTGACCCCATTTCCCTTAATTGAGGACGACCCTCCAAATTTTGAAAATTGCAGAGCATCCATTTATTTAAAATTGTAAAATCACCCCCTTATTCGATAATTGTAGGCGGAGGGCTCGAAATTATATTAATTGCAGTGGAAGCCCCCGCCTTCATCTTCTCCCACCCAAAATCTGAAAACCCTAGAGATTTTTTTTCTTCCTTCATCTGGCGGCGCCGTTGACCATAGCAGGAGCTGCTTGGCGCGGCGGCTCTTGCAGCATCAGCAGCGCTAAAGCGCTGTTGAAAATAATGGCATCGCACACCGTTGCTGAAGCCGCGACATGCGCTGCTGGTCACAGCGGCGTTTACCGCCTCACCGTCGTCCCCTTTTCGGTCGGCGCCTACTGTTGTAGCCAGTGGATCCCTTTTTGATTTTAATGATTATATATTTTCCAATCCAAAATATTTTCAATTCAAAATCTGATTTTGAATATAAAAATTATGTTCTCAATTGCTAAAACAAGAAAAATAATTAACTTTTAATTATTCCAACATGTAAAGTAATTTGTAACAAACACAAAGTAGGCTCTGATACCGTCGTTATGAATCTACTTAACATGCGCAGCGGAAATTAAAATATATTTCGATTCCCACCAAGATTCATCTTTGTGTTTAAATAGAAATTGGGATAAAAACTGTACATTTTACAAGATCTGCAAACTTCTTTGCTTTTCCCTTGCTCCAGAGCTTTGATCTGCCACCCACAGTTGTCCAATTGTCTAGCCTCCAACGGTGATCACACAGAAAATATATTACAGCTACCAGGGTTTTCTCCTCTTGTACTAGCAAGAAAAATTATGAGAAAAACTATATGGTTTGAAAACCCTAGCCATATATTTATATAAGCCCAAACGAGCCTGACCTGGTCCGATCCAATATTTAATTAATCAATTTAATTAAATTCGATCCGTGAATTAATTAATCCAATTAATTAATTCGGGTATATAGATAATCGACCCAATTAATTAATTTATCCAACGATTGTTAAATTAATTAATTGACAAATTGCAATCTTCCAATTCTCTTTTGTGTACGACCCATCAGGTTCCCAATCACGATGCCTAACGACATGAAATATTATTTTGATCTAATCAAAATTGATAAATTAAAACACTCTTTTAATTTATCACCAATTCACACTCGTCGTCTCAAATTGACATCTAGTAATGTGTCAGGGCAATACATGTGACGGAGAATCTATAATCCATTCGTCAATATGATCCGATCAATTACGAGATATGGAAGTGTGTCAATCCCAAATATCGATTATATCTTTCACTCCACTATTAAGTCAATATAAGTTGAAAACTCCTTTTCGACTTACAAGTACACCTTGGCCAAGGATTTCGCTATCGACTTAATTGAATGAAACGCAGATCATAATCTCCTACTATTTAAGAGTGACGAATCATCTATTGGTCATTCACAACCTTCATAAGATTCTTGATATACCCGAACGATGCCGTATTAGCGGCCCTTGACAGAGAAACATCCAAGACTGTCAAAGTATGACTATCCTCATATAAGATACTATGACGACCTCAAGTCTAAGTACCAATCTCACTACCGAACATTAGAGATTAAGCATTGACACTCAAATAGTTATCCATGTGGAATCTCTCGGTGGGTCTCCAATGTTTTGTTCTATAACAAAACATCCACGTGTTCATTTAAGTGTCACCATACTTTAACTTGTGAGATCAGCTACTTACTTCACAAGTAAGAAATGCCACACGTGATTGTCTATCCGTAATAATGATATACATATCTCGTTATTACTTACGACCACAGTCGATTTAAGATTCAATCATATGTAATTTGTATTTCACAACCACAACTTCTTGTGATTAACAAATTACAAAGATTTGAATCTACGGATTCTATTATTTAATTTAATTGTCTGTTAAATAATAGATCTGCCATTAAACTGCATTAATTATATATTAAGAATATTTATGTCTAAGGTTGATTGGACCTAGGGCATAATACTTACATTTACTACTGATGTGATTATAAATGCCTTAAGAAATAAAGCATTGGAAATCAAATATCAAACTAAGGATAATCACAGTGGTAACACCCTTATGGCAAAAGGAAAGGGGTTAGGTAAACCAAGTTATCACTCTAAGAACCTTAATGAGAATAAAAACAAATGGAGTGAAAAAGCCAAATCTAAGAATAAGGCTAAAGGGAAAAATGTTTCTACTGTGGGAAACCAGGCCACTTCATTAAAGACTGTTATAAAAAGAAAATGAGCTAAAAGAAAAGAAAGTTGAGGGTGGTAATGTCGCCTTAGTATTCAATAAGGATAAAACCTAAGATGGATTGGTCCTTGTTAATGTTGAAAAGAAGCTAAATAATGAATGAATTCTTGACTCTGGGTGTTCCTTCAACGTGTGCCCAAACAAGAATAGTTTTCTTGACTTTGAAAAGATAACAAGTGGGCAAGTTATAATGGAAAATAATATGACCTGTAAAATAAGTGGAATAGGAACCATAAAACTGTTGTTAGAAAATGGTAATGTCCTAAATTTGAAAGGAACCAAGTATGTTCCAGACTTAAAAAAAATTTGGTGTTTCTAGGAATGCTTGATGATATGGAGTTTGACATTAAAATGGGTCAAGGACATATGAAAATTCTTAAGGGAAATGACTTGGTCATTAGTGCCCCTAAGAGACACGGTCTCTATTTTCTTGAAGCAAAACATTTACTTGGTTTGACTGTTGCTGCTTTAACTGATAACTTTACCTTTGCAAAG
>NC_036243.1:25116630-25129278 GCF_002742605.1 Olea europaea var. sylvestris | reverse complement strand
AATTTTGCAATTATGAATTCAATAATTTTTGCAAAGAATGTGGCATAGTAAGACATAGAACAGTTACTTATACCCCTCAACAAAATGTTATAGCTGAAAGGATGAATAGAACCTTGTTGAATAAAGTGAGATGTATGCTTCTGAGTTCTGGTCTACCTAAACTATTTTGGGGTAAAGTAGTAAAAACTGCTGCATATTTAGCCCTTGTTTGAGCTCCATTTTTGCCAAGAAAATGCATTTTTGAATAGTGTAATGATGTGAAATGTGTGGTTAAAAAATAAGAAAAAATTTTAGATTTTCGTGTAATATTATTTTATTAAAGAATGTGTGGTTGAAATATTGTCAAAACACTGTTTAAAAATGTATTTTTTTCAAAAAAATGGAGCTCAAACAAGGGCTTAGTTAATAGAATTCCAACAAGTGCTCTGAATTATGATATTTATGAATCTGTATGGTCTAGAAATCCTGTTGATTATTCACATTTAAATTTTTTTTGTATGTGCTGTATATGCCCATCAAAATATTGGAAAATTGGAACCTATATCTCTTAAGTGTGTTTTTCTAGGCTATGGTGAAAATGTAAAAGTGTACAGATTATGGCTTTGCAATGAAAAGGGCTATAAATTAATTGTTAGAAGAGATGTAGTTTTTAATGAATCTATTATGCCATGTTTAGAAGGAAAGGAGAATAATCTGACTAAAAAAGATGTTCAGATTGAGGTGGAGAAATTTCATAGTGAAACTGATTCTCATGTTCCTACCTTAACTGAACTTGATCAAAATGAAAATAGCATCACAGCTAAAATTGAAAACAATCAATCATCTAATATTGATGAACAAACTGATTTTGCAAATCCTCCCCTAAATGAATATCAGTTAACTAGAGATAAAGAGACAAGGCAAATTAGAATACCTGCTAGATTTGATTGTGATGATTTTGTTTCACTGTTTACCTATCAAGAACAATTTGAAAATGAACCAAGCTCTTATGATGATGCCATTAATTGCAAAGATGCTAAAAATTGGATAGCAGCAATGAATGATGAAATTTCATTTCTTTTTAAGAATAATACTTGGGAATTGGTAAAGAGACCTAAGAATCAAAAGTTGATCAAATGTAAATGGATTTACAAGATAAAAGAAGGAGAGGGAGGAAACAAAAGTGTAAGATACAAAGCAAGATTAGTTGTTAAGGGTTTTACACAGAAAGATGGTGTAGATTACAATGAAATCTTTTCCCTTATTATTAAGTACACCACAATCAGATGTATTCTTGCCCTTATTGTTCAGTTTAAGTGGGAACTGGATCAATTAGATGTTAAAACTGCTTTCTTGTATGGTGACTTAGATGAAAAAATTTATACGAAACAACTTGTTGATTTTATAAAAGGTGATTCTGAAAAAGTTGTATGTCTTTTAAAGAAATCTTTGCATGTTTAAAATAAGCCCCACAGCAACGGTACAAAAGATTTGACACCTTTGTACTAAAACTTGGCTTTCAAAAAAGCAACTATGACATATGCCTTTGCAGCAGAGGTAATGGAGGTAAAAACTCTTTATACTTAGTACTTTATGTAGATGATATGTTACTTGCCAGCCGTGATAAGTCTAAGATTGAGTTTATTAAACAGAAACTTAAATCTGAAGTTGATATGAAGGATTTAGGAGTTGCCAAAAAGATTCTCGGTATGTAGATTTTTAGAGATAAAAAAAAATATATTGTTCTTAAATCAACATGATTGTGTGAATAAAATTTTAAAAAGGTTTAATATGCTTGATTGTAAATCTGTTACTTTATCTTTAGCAAATCATTTCAAGCTTTCTTCTGATTTCTGCCCTAAAGCTGTTGAAGAATATGATAGAATGTTGAATGTACCTTATACTAATGTGATTGGATCTGTGATGTATTTGATGGTATGCACAAGACCTGATCTTACATTCAGCATTTGTATACTTAGCAGATTTATAAGTAATCATGGAGAAGAACATTGGAATGCTTTGAAATGGCTTTTAAGATACTTGAAAGGGACATCTAACTATGGTTTCATGTTTAAGTTAGATAAAGAAGGGGCAACTTTAAAGGGATTTACTGATTCAAATTTTGCTGGAAATATGGATAAAAGGAAATTAACTTCATCCTATTTCTTTACCATATGTGATATTGTGATTAGTTGGAAATCTCAACTTCAAAAGATTGTAGCTTTATCATCTACTGAAACAGTATATATTGCTGCTTCTGATACTTTTAAAGAAGGAATTTGGCTAAGTGAATTACTAAAGGAACTTGGTTTAGTTGATAAAAATGCAACTTTATATTCAGATAACCAAAGTACCATACCTCTAAGTAAAAACCTCATGTATCATGATAGAACTAAACACATAGATGTCAAATATCATTTTATAAGGGATATAATTTCAAAAGGAATTTTGAAAATTGGGAAGGTTGCTATTCAGGTTAATCCTTCTGATATGGGGACTAAGATAATACCTTTAAATAAGTTTAAAAATTGTCTGAAGATATTATCTATTAATACATTGTAATTTTTTTCAGGTGCTTTTGGAGCGTATGAAACAAGAGAATGTGATATGCTCCTAGCTGCACTATGACCTGAAAACTATGGTAGCAAGGTGGAGATTGTAGTGAGTCAAACCCGGTTCTTTGTGCTCCCATAATTTTCAGCTAATATGGAAATGCGATTTTATAAAGTGATATTTACACTGGATGCTGACACTTGGCACATCATGAACCGTTGGATGAGTCAATTGGTCTTGGTGATATAAATACACTTGGAGGGTTCGTTTGACCTCAGATTTTCTTCTGCCTTTTCATTTCGAGAGAGTTCACCTTCTCTGAGTGGCTAGGGTTTTTTGATTCGCCATTATTTTTGAACATCTCATTCAAAATGATATTTTTGAGAGTTTAGTCTCGAATACATGTGATTTCTGGAGTGAAATCTGTAATAGTTGTGAGAACTAGTATTATGGGTTTATGAAGTCAGATTTGAAGTTTCTTGTGTGATTCGAGCTAGATCTGTTTATTCTTTGTGAAGCGATAAATCTCTTATATTGTATTCTGGTATTGGATAAACGTTTGTAACCTTCGTTGCCAGTTTAAGGCATTATAGTGCGACCGAGCAATATTCATTCTTAAATGGATGCTCAACAAGGGATTAAGGGTCCGTTTAATTACAAAGATGGAATTGAATTGAATTGAAAACGAATTTTAGGGAATTGAATTGCCTATAAATTATTTTCCTGTGAATTGTAAATTTTTATGTTTGATTGGTATAATTTTTCACGTGGAAAATATTAAAATAAAAGTATTTTGTGGTGTTCGTTTTGTTTTGTTTTACATGAAAATTATCAATTAAATGGATAGATTTTACTGGTATTGGAAATGAAATTTGTTTCCATTGCCAACAAAAAAATAAAAAAAATCATCTATCTTTTGGTATTCGTTTGGTGTTGTTTTACATGAAAATTGTTAATTTAAGGAATATCATCTTTTATAATTGTTCCTAAAATTTGTTTCAATTGCAAATAAAAAAAAAAAAGTTGGAATTGCAATTCCCACCATTTTTGGTGGGAATTGCTTTTCATCAAAAAGCGAGAAAATGCTTATGTGGCATGGGTTTATGGAAAATTTCTACCATCAAACATGTCAAAAAGTGAGAAATGAAATTTAATTTCCATTTTCCATGAAAAATGGAGGTATATCAAACATGGCCTAAGTGTTAAAAGGGTCATCGAACCTATGGGGCTTCGGCCGAAAAATTCCTCTGTGTTCAGTTTTACTTTTCTGTAAGTCTTGATTTGTCTATTATTAATCGATCCTTAGTATCCTGTGTTTAATATCATGTTTGGGCTTTTCAAAGGGATATGCCACTCTTAACAATACAGTGCAGAAATTAATATGCTGCTGCAAATAATGATAAATAGCTTGAGTGGATATCTCCAAAAAGTACCCTCGAGAAATCCAAATCCAGAAAAATTTGTGACCTTAAGTAAAAGAGAAATGCTACATGCACCACCGGTTTACAAAAATTATATGTGGTAATATCTCACAGCATCTTTGACAAAAGACTAATCAGCCGTTAAAATGCTACCATTTCATAATCTATAAAGCTATATGTACAATTCATATGTACAAACAGCTTTTTTATAAGTAAAATATGTAAAGAGATAAGAAAATGTACAAAGGAATTTACCTTAGAATACATGATTAACACAGTTGAATAAATCGTCAACTCGTTATAAAACTTCATCTTGGGCCATTGGTGTTACATTTTCTCCTACCAACAGAGTAGAAACTACAGTAGCACATGAAGATTATTGCGTCGACCTCTGCCACAAAACTATTACTTAGAACTATTTCTATGCTCTTTTAATATTAGAAGGCGTATACAAATTGTGCTTACTACTGATAAATTCTGTCAACTCCTCTATCCCAACAAATATAGCATAGCACGTTAAGTTTCAACGGCCATGGAATCTACACCCAGCATTGTACTGCACTCTTTCCGGGGCATAAAAAAGTGATATTTTTCACTTTTCTTCGATGGGTTGCAAAAAGTGGGATTACCTACTGGATCGGGAGTGGACTTACTATCCTTAATGGTGAACGAGAGTTTTGGATCGTGAATGGCCTTGGACAATTTTTTGCTTCTGGAAAGCATGAGAACCGGTAGATCCCCTCCGGCTGAGCATAGATATTCCCCCTGATGCTACGCGTCGTCGTCTTGTGGCATCATCAACATATAGAAGATCATCAATCCTAGCCATTAAGTTGAAGGCTAAGCTCTCCATCACCCTGGAGTAGCTTTCAAGGATTGACTGCCCAACATCCTACATGAAAATGCAGTAACCTTCTTATAAAAGGCGAGCCATTGGAAACTTACATGGCAGAATTAACAGAATATATTCAACTAACCTATACATTTGCACCTGAAGAATGATTTTTATTTCCATCTTAAAATCCTCTAATTTCCGGTAGCCAAAGAGTCGTAGGAAAGAAAGGGAGCCAGGAATAAGTTTTTCTTGTGAGAATTCCTTGTATTTTACAAGATTTCTCCACATACTCATAAGTTAGTGTTACTATCGGACAAAATAATTGCAGCAATTTACTATTTAGTCAAAAAATTTGGCTTTACTTGTTGCTTCAAGATATTTTGCCACATTGTTTCATACTTTCATCATCTTTATCAAGTAATGTCAATAGACAGATATCTAGATTACAGAGTTCAGCAAATGGACTGAGTGCACTTAAAGATTAGCCGACCCAGATCAGCACTTCAAAAAATTAGTTGCAATTAAGTAGTTTTAGCAAAGATGGGTGTAATAATGTCACATTTGTATTTAAGGATAAATTTTGAAATTGATGCATTACACATATGTTGACTTCGAAATCCAGCAAAGGATTTAAATCAGGAGTTGAAATGTATCAATTCCACATAAATTCAGATGAGGTTAAGAGTGTAATTACTTTCAATAGATACCTATTATGGCAGAATATCAGATACATTACAAAAGACTCAAAATGCTTGATGCAGATGTTAAGGATTTTAAATTTGTCAGCCCAAGGCCCCAACCATACAAAATGTTTTGGTCCCAAAAAGGAAGTTTTCCGCCTTCAAGATAGAGCAAAGGGTATTTCACTGCCATTATGTTCTTATTCCCCAACTCAATCAGTGTCTCCCTACGAGCTTCTGGAGGTGTTGCTCCAGAATATATTGACGATATTAAACTTCGAAGTTCAAATGCCCAACTCTGAGCAGGCCCCAGTAAATTACAGGAAAATAAAGTAGAATTTTTAATCATACCTTGTTGAACTGAATCTTGTTCATATCCAAAGCAGTTTGTGGGAGGCCAGGAAAGTACAACTTTAAGTTCTTTAGGAGGGTGTCAGCTCGATTTGCAAACAGTTTACTCTTTTCAATATCACCACCAAGGCCCTTTACTGTTCCACTCCATGACCCAGTTTTTGCACGGTTCAATTTCTTCTTTTGAGATTTCAACCTCCAAAAGTGTACAGCACTCTCAATCCTATTTGCTATGTCCAGAGTGGTATATTCTGACGAAAGATCCAGGTAATCAAGAAAATATTCAGGAGAGAATTGGTCAGCAGTTATATAACGGTGGAGGATGTCACCCAAGCAAGCCTTTTCACTCTGAAGAATAAGAAACATAGATACATAAAAAACACATACCATAAGAATTGAAATGATGAGAACTAAACCAAAATGCGATCTAAATGGACAATTAACCAGTAGCCATGAACTAAAAAGTAATACATGACCTAAGAGAAAATGTTTCATTGTCTATAAACTGCATGGCTCAACTTGACGGTAGTCCTACATGTAGTGAAATGGCTGATTGATAGAGAAATCAAATTCGCAACCACCTTTGTTGTAGACAATACATGACCTTGAAGAGTATATTCTTCGGATACAAGTCATACTATAAGACATTTTAGACATGAATAATGATCGAACTGTTACAGTACCCCTTTTAACTTCATTTCCATCCCTTATCCTAACCAAGCATAGGCATCAACAGCCACAAAACTACGTAATTAGAGTAAGGGAAATACTATTAAAGCCTTTCGTAAAATTATGAATCCTCAAAATTTAAATCCCAACAGATTTCAAAATGAAAACAGGATTGACAGAATGTGAGCAACTAAAATAATAAAGTAAGATAAAACAGAGGACGCATGTTGTTATCCCAACCTTTTTGTTTCATAAACTAGAAAGCAGCCTGACAGATTGACTCAGAAGTGCAGCTTGTTAGACTTTCAGCTCAAGAAAATCCTCACAAGCATGGTAGGGAACTGGTTTTGTAGAATTAAGCAAGCAAAAGTAGATTTGAGCAAATTCATCCTGGACATTCACATAAGGGTTCTTCAACTAACTCCGGAAATAGATTAAGCCCAGTGGCAGATTAATAAATAAAGCATGAATTTTTGTTTATGTCTTCTGGAAGTTGATATGATTCTACTGAAGAGCTAAAAATTGTAATTTAGAAAATTAATCCCATCAAGCAGAACAAGGCCTTTTGGTTTTGAACTCTTAAGGATAGATCCCACATCTTTTAAATAAAACGCGTTAACCAACATATAAAGACTTGGACGACTCCTCATAAAAATGTTGATTTTTGAAGATGGAACCTAAGTTAGATACCATTAAGCACGAACAAGCTATTCGATCCAATTAAGACTCAAACAAGCATACAAATTCCAACATTGGTGTTCACAAATGAGCCACATCTTATAGGGATACATGAAGGGATTAATCTAATGTTGCTTAGATTTAAAAGCCTCTTGAGAAGGTCGACCTTTTAAGATGGAACATCAAGTCTTAATATCAACACCCAAATAAAAGGCACCCAAGGCAGGAGAACATGATCATGATAATGACATCCCAAATAAAACGCACAAAACAATTGTGGTTTGATGTATCTCAGGATCTAAGTTTGACACTGGACAGAGTTGCAACTTGAAAGAGGACATCAAATATCCATTATGATATTGGTTAATCACATTTGGACTTTACAGAGTAGTACAGAAAACTCTTACCTTAGGCAAGCTCTCCAAATAAACTTGTGGTACTTCCATCTCTAACAGCACACTGCTGTTAATTGCAACTGCAGCTTTGAAAATTTGATTTGTGCACTCCCTGCATTGTTGCAGTTGCTTTCTTGTTTCCTCAGACAAACCATTCAGCGGGACCTTTGGGAAAGGCAGCCACCATTTTTCTTCAAGAGATATGGAAGGCCTCCGTGAGAATTGGGAACAAGGATGTGCTTCAATGTGTTCACCATCAGCAACACCTATCCCACGCTCAACATAGTAAAACTCGGTGTTACAAAACCCATCCAAGATGCTTATTAGCATTGCATCTAATTTCTTGAGGGCTGGAAGATTCACATATAAATCAGATCGTTGTTGAGTCATCATAACCTCGAAGGTCCCGCCACCTGGAATTTCTTGCACTGCTGGAATGAGCTCCACAATGGAATCACTCACGCATAAAAGCCAATCCATCTCTCGTTTCCACATCGACTTTTTCTGCAGGGACAAGGGCTCCAACTTCCAGAGCTCCCCAAACACAGTAGCTGTCAATTTGTTGTAGAAGTTAATAAATGTAATTATTAGACCGCAATATTATTGGTCTAACTAGAACATGAACCAAAAGAAGAAAGGAAAGTGTTTGTGAAGAACCAGCAAGATTAGTAATCGCATTGGAGATTGCCAGAGCAGTGCATACTCCCCTTCCTCCACCTGACATATCTTCTCCTAGCAACAGCTTAGAAAACCTTTCCTTCATCAATTCAGTTTCTGCAATCACACAAGCAATGTCCAGAAGAAAATATAGGAATCAGCAAGGACAAATACAAAATAAAAATATTAGAAAAATAGAACTGATAAATCACTCAGGCTTAGCAGCAGCAAGGAATATGAGATCGCTTGACTTTCAACTCAACACCCCTGTTAATAATAATAATAATCTAGTCTTCCAATGTTTTGTAAAAAAAAAATCTCTGATTCACTTATTTACTGAACAAGGCAATAAATGAAGTCGGAATATCTATTTGATCATTGCCTTTGTTCACAGAAAATCATTGCCTTACTAAAATGAATACTGAAATATCGTTTCTGATACATATTTTTGAACTATTTGACCGTGACAGTTAGATATTTCAGAGATGTTCGCTCTAAAAAGGGCTGAAAACATATCATCATGTGGTCATTGTAATTAATAATGTGTTTGCTGATAATCACGTACTCCATTGGTAAACTGTCATCAAAGTGTCATTTTTTGAAGTCAAACAATAATCTCATTACCTTGAAGAAAATCACAATGTGTATTCAGTTAAAATTGCTACTAAGAAAATTAATGGACTTGCAAACCTAAATAATTCGGCATAAAATACTTTGAAATTGAGACAAAGGGACCAATAACTCACCGGATAATTCAAGTCCATCGGGTTTATCACTCTGCGACTTTGATGCCGGAAGAATGACGTGTCTGCCTCCAACTACCGGGAGCATTACCCGCGGAGCGGCCAGAAACACAGAATTTGAAGTCGATTCAAGCGGAGAAGACGTCACCGTAGTCGAAACCAACCGAGGATCTGAAGAAAAAGTGCTTGTACTCGAAGACGAGCTCTCCGACTCGCTGACGTCAGCACTCAAGCTATAACTGTCATCAAATCGCCGAGATTGTAATTCTTCGTACTCATCTTCCGATGAAATCGCACTAGTAGCCATTCAAAAATGATCACTCACAAAAAACCACTCAATACTCTGAAAAATTGAATCGTAATTATCCAAGTTCAGTGCTTCAACGGTATGATGAAAAGCGTGTGTGGAGATGCTATGATTGAAAGTGAAGGAAAGTGGGGAAAATAAAGTAAAAGTGGATATATAAAGCAGAGTGAGAATAGGTTGACAGTACTTGAATTCAATATATTATTTGGTATCTAAGCAATGAGGCAGCTTTTGTACAGTGATTGGAGTAATAAAAGTTGGTATGCAGCAGAGCACGGTGGCCCCACCGTCACATGGTGGAGGCCACTGGCCGCCTTTTTTCTCCGACCTTCCGACAATTTTTCGCGCCATAGACGGTAGACGACTGGAAATAATCTCTCTTTCTCTGTTTTGTGTGTTTGTTCAGGATTCAATTAAAACAGGGGCTAATTTAAAACGATCAATTAATTAACTGCTTAAGCCCGTGTTTGACAAAGCTTTTTGAATTATAAGTTGGTACAAAAATAGATAAAAGTTGTTAAACCTGTGAAACGTGCAATAAAAAATAAAGTTCAATTAACTTATAATCTTAGAAAATTTCATCAAACATCACCTAAATAAGTTACTTGCAAATACGTTTGGAGTGTTTTTACGTACTTATAAGTTGTAAATCTTATTAAAATAACAAACGGTATTGAACTTTCACAGCATCAATTTTCTCTTTCGTCTTTTACCCTAGAACTACTGTCACCGATCTTTCTCAATTTCTAAATTTTCATTGACTGACATTTAGCCTTCATTTGATAGCAATTTTTCAATCCAAAAAATCAATTTTTTTTATCGTTATTTCACTATTTCAATTTTTATTTTTTACTTCTTCACTCACAGGTGAGATCCACTTTCCTCTTTAAAAGTCAAAAAATCAATTCTCATAATCACTACCGAACAGGTCCTTAAGCTTTTGTTTAACAAATTTACAAAAAGTAATAGTGGTGGATTCCACAAATATGTTGATAATAATAAGCAATAGTTACGAATATATAGTTACGATTAATATTTGACTGATTTATAAATTTTATCCAAATAGAAATTAAATTTGACAAAAATCGGAATTTACATGCCTAAGATTCGACTCAGACAGTAACTTTAGGCACGACAATAAAGAATTCTATTGTTTGGTGGGTCTTCACATAAATTGAAATAAAAGCTCATAGCCGAATAGGCATCTGATAATTAAATAACAATTACTAACGTTGGTAAGAAATTAGTGCGACCTTTAATACTTAAAGAGATTATTGATAAATGAAAATGACCTGTTTAAGAAGTTGAATTATAGTGCACTTTGACAGGGCCGTTTGGTGCAAATTAAATAAAAATGTAAATGCTCATAAATAAAGTTGGTCTCTTCTTACATTTGATTTTAGTATAGTTGTTAAGTTGGGGGATACCTTTTAAATATTGCTATCAATTTAGTGCCCAAGGAAACCAACATAATTGACATGGCATGTTGCCCCCGGGGCATAGTCCAGTGGTACAAAGGACGTGAGTAAGGTTATCTCACGCCTTGCTGACAGCCGTAGTGTACAAGTTCGATTTCTGAGACATGGAATTGGACTCTTTATAGTCGTAGTGTACAGACAGCTCTTGTTCCCTGACCTGTTGAGGCACATCCAGCGATTTACCTCCCTCACAAAGCTCTAGGGACGGGACGGTAAGAACCCTCAAGGTTGGAGTTCAACTTTTGATGAACATTTTTTAAAAAAAAAATAAAAATAAATAAAAGTTGACGTTTTTCATTTGATAATATGAAACCTGAATACGTAGAACAAGTTCTAGTTAATGAGTTCAAATGCCGTGATATTAATAAGCAATCTTTTAGCGTTAACAAGCTAAGATGTCAATTAACTTGTTAATTTAATTAATGTGTCACTTACGAGACTGGTTGCTCGCGATTTAACGATATTTGAACTCTTTAATCATTGTAAAGATAAAAAAATTTACTATGAAAGTTGTTTCAATAATGAAAAAACATAAATATTATTGTTTTATGGTTTTGTAAATGATAGAGTCAATTTTAATAGTGAAAGAACAAACTCAATTCAAAAAAAGAATGGAAACAAGGTAGGGGGGAAGACCGTCACTCCTTAAGATTAGTCAGGCAAAACTCGGACACCTGAGTCATCAAAAAAAAAAAAAAAATAGCAAGGAAACAAGGTCTTCATCTCAAGACAGAAGCACGAAGTGGCCAAGTTTAAATCTGGAAGGAGTCCATCTTCACATCTGTCACATCAAGTTGCAATATCTCTGCTCTGCATCCGAGAATCGAACCAATACTACAATACATAAAAAAGACTGTGAAAAGGCAAGAATTCATAAATAGGGTTACAATTAATCTACTTGTACAAAGTAGGTAGACAATGTTTGTTGATGAAATAGGTGCTGTCAAGATCTAGGCAGTGGATTTGTTTTGATTTCAAAATCTGGTTTTGAAATGAGTAACATATATCTTGTCAACTTATGTTTTGTCAACCTCCTTTGTACACAGCATCACTGGTATGTTTAAAGGACATTGCAAATTGCTTCAGTCCACAACCCAAAACACGAATAGAGAGGCTTGAACAGAAAATGTAAACATTTTTTACCAAAATAGGGTCAAAAAATGAAAAAGCTATCATCTAAGCAAAACCAACTTTCGACAAACTACATAGGTTTCAGGATATCTTTTATTAACCCAAAAAAAAAAAAAAGAACAAGAAGAAGAAAAAAAAGAAACCATAAAGCAAAGAAAATCCATAGATGAAAATAAGAATTGGGCCCCGTAAATCTTATTGTGTAATGTGCCTGTCTTTATGGAGAAGTTGATGGAAATCGTGTTTTATTACCTAGGATGTGTGCGTCCAAGATCCCCGTGAACAAATTCCTTGATGTATGTTCCAGCCTGGTCAAGAAACAGTCGTCAATATGAACAGTCACCCCAAGATTTAAAAAGAGAAAATTGTAGGTTTTCAATTAAATTCTAAAAGAGTGGAGTGAGATGGAGCCTTCCAGGTCCCCCAGCTCTTGAAAATATGGGCCTGTAAGGCTCAAGAAACACCGGTTCCGACTAGCCAAATTAGTGTTGTCAAGCTCAGAACAAATTAGGTGCAGCACCCAGGAAGAGATTTATCAAAATATAGATATACAAACAATTTTATCGACAATGCTATAACCCATGTCATCTGCTGCTTCAAATGCCAAAACACCCTCCTCCCATTGATAAAAAGAAGAAAAAAAAATGAAAAAATGAAAGAGGAATCTTTTTCACTTTTAAATTTTAGCATCATCTCATACAATTCAAGATTGGGATCTAAGAAAGCATGGTAGTGCATCAAAAGGCAAGTAATTTGCAGGTTGCACCACAA
>NC_036243.1:25069564-25116452 GCF_002742605.1 Olea europaea var. sylvestris | reverse complement strand
TACTGTCTCCACATCATTGTCATCAAGTGGACGAGAAATCCAAACAACTGCAACGTACTGCTTCTGCACGAGATGGTTGTATTCGAAATGTAATTGCAGATTAAGATCTAGCTGCAAAACAATACAATTAAAAGAAGAAGTTTACCTGCTTCTCTGCTTCTCCTTCGTGCATCAGTGCCCACCCCTGACTACCAGATTCCTTGAGATTCTTTACCCTAACCTGCACCAGAAATGCACAGAACATTCATTACAACCTACTCTGAATATAAAATTGTAACAAAGACGTGAATTTAAAACTGACTCACATATTTGGTTTCTGTGCTATTTATTTTTGTTTCTATATCTTTTATTAGCGCCTCGGAAAGAACTTGGCGTGCATTTTGGATCTCAACCAGAAAAGGCCGCCCAGTACCCAGCATCCGAACCTATAGAGAGAGATTTCCAAATTAGAATGGGGTGGTTCATCCAACTAAGAGTACTTAAGATGCCAAAGTTTCTATACATCAATATCCTCTCTGCCTGCAGCATGAAATTTATAACTGTCACCCTGGCATATGGGAAGGATGGTGCCTCCAACAATTTCCTGAAAATGTTTAGCACGATACACAGTCAACAATATCATATGTTTTCATCCAGAAAATAAAAACTGCACTCTCAAGAATTTCTTTACCTCGACAGATGCTTCTCCCATCCTTTCATCATCAATAATCCAACGTGTCTGGCTGACTTTTCTCGAGTACTGCATTGGAAAAAAGTAATTGCATGATTTTAGGGTTATACAATGGCAGTACATTGCACCACAAGATCTGAAACAGCTGCAGTTGGTTCTGCCTTCTATCAACATATTCAAGAAAGAGATTGGTTGAAGAATTAAAAAGGAAAATTTCTTGAAATGAATATTATAGATAATTAATTTTCCTCATGCAGAGAGCATATTTTCAGACCTTAGTGGCCAATTTCTCTTTCTTACACGATGTGCCATTTGCATTTTGGTTTTGTGACCCTGCCAACACATAATTCCATTACATGCTAACAATTGGTTCATTGTTACATGGAGTTGGTGGGAAATCACAGAATCTGAATAGCAGATCAACTGTCTTCCAGGATGGTGAACGATTATGGATCAACGTAAAATGTAGTAGGAAATTAAAGAATCTGAATAGCAGATAAACTGTCGTCCAAGACAATAAACGGTTATGGTACACAGGTCAACAGTAACAGAAAATGAAGTAGCCTAGTTAAGATTATCAATGTAAATCTTGTTTAAGAATCCTCATATTATAACTATTGTACCTTAAGATATCTCCCACCAATGTAGATAGAATTTCTGTAGCACTGGATGATCAAGGAGCAGCATCGACTGACCTAAAAGCATCAAAATTCACAGCAATCGTATGAATATTATGTTATGAAGCTCCTTATTATAAACAAGTTTGGCTACATGACTGCATAATGAAAGATGCAAGACATCATGAGTCTGATAAGCTTTACTCGAATGACATCAGCACAGCAATATACCTTCTCCAGAGAGAATGTTAAGCAACCAAGCTTGTGATCACCCAACTCATTTGAAGAATTTTTACGTTCTTCATGTTCTTCAACTTTATGAACATTAGCATGCTTCTTCAAGTCATCATTGTCATCTGTTCCAATCAAAACTTCGTGTCAGACCACCAATTGAGAATGAAAAAATCTTGACCATAACTTTTATTTGAAATATTTGTCTTTGGTGGTTGAGACCACTAGAATAAAAGAGCCAAAAGAATTCATCGATGAGGATAAAGGAATAATAATTTCAATGCAAATTTAGATGTTCCAAATGTTGATTCCATCCATCCAAAAGGCACATCGACAAAGGTATGACCATTCTACCATATTGTACATATTACTGTCTCACTTGCAATGGGATTATCATATAATACACATCATCTTTCTGTGGGAACATTATTATTTACCCATTCCAAGCACCATACAGCTGAAAGATATAAAAGAAAACAAGAAACAAAAATTTAGCACACGTCTAAGATCTTGCTAACTGATTTATGGATAAAAATGCTATCCACTCTAAAAATTCAGGAATTTCAGACATCGAAAGAGTATGCTATACAAAGTTTAACTAATGCACAAAATGAACTTTGATAATCATCATAAGAAACATTTTTAGATCACACTAACATGGTAGAAATACACGAAACCAATCCATTTTAACAATGTCAGACATAGGCACAGAATAAAATGCCCGATTTACTCCCATGTCCTCACAAATCTACTGCTTACTCAGATATATTTTTTTCTTTAAGAAAATTCTATTTCTACAAGATTCAATTAAGATTGCTTAAACCTTCAGCTTGTACAATATAAAGTTCAAATCTATGAATTAAAGATGTGACTCCTCATTAGAAATAAAGTGTGAGAGTAACAAATGAACATGCCTATTTTTCTTCTCTTATTGCATTCATTCCCCTTGCTAATAAGCTGCCCATTTTGTGATGCATCAGAGAGTTTGTACGTCAAACGAATATGGAAAGAGCTTGGATTAGATTTCACATCCTGCAACATCTCAAATATTTTGAACAGTCAGTCCTCCCTATTGGTGGCCTTAACCAAAAAATTTTAGACTATTAGCATTCATTCCAATCACCTGCCTAAAATTTATAACTTATAGTGCCAGACATCAGTTTCTAAGAATATCTCGTCTAATAAAGGCCCAGTGAAGCAAGAAAGACACAATAGAATCATGATATGTTCAGAGTTCGAACAAAATTAGGCAGTCCAAAACAGTGGCACTGAAATTGAGAAGTGTGTTCAAAATTACCAACAAAATTTCAAGAGGATGTGTCAGGGACAATCTTAAAAATTCTTTAATGGTGATGCTTCGAGATGGAAACTTTTCACGGTACCAGGGTTTGGACTCGTATGTCTTTTTCATATACAACCTGAAATGAACAAAAGGAAAAACTTCCGTAAGTTACTCGACTTACTTACTCGTATCCATAAAATCTTAAAGGATAAGGACACATTAGTTATAAGTACATGTATATAGATTAAACTACAAGTAAGATTAATGCATTTGGCATCCCGATCATAAACAAATTCAAAATCACTAATCCTATAAAGAGAACTACTAACCAAATTGCTTCTTCATTATCCACAATAATTGAGGGCAGTGACAGTTCAAGAGAGAAATTTTCAATTTGATGGCACTCTAGCTTTACAACATCGGCAATTGTTGTGGCAAAATCGATAGCAGAAGCTTTTTTTGCCAACATTTCCTTGGCATCGCGGTAGACAAACTGCATGATGCCGAGACAGTTTTTACAAACTTCAACTTCCTCGAATTCTTCAACAGAATTCAGATTATTTGGATGATCGGCTACATCTCCCTCGGTTTCTGCTGATTCCCGAAGAATTGCACTCAGAACCGAGCTGGAAATCGAAGGACAATGAAGGATGTGCCGGTGAATACTGAATAGCCAGAAGATGCATCGCCCACATACCTACATTGGTATATAATTCATGTAAGAGCTCTATCGATTAAGCTGTTATTTTAGATAGAATCACATAATATAACAACATCTATATGATCAACTGATAAATTTTGAACTTGTTGGTTAAAATTTTAAAAGTTTGTATGAAACAGATTTTCCATGAATGATTTGCAGAAACAGTAAAGCAGAAAATGATTTGCAGAAACAGTAAAGCAGAAAATGACTTGTAGAAACAGTAAAGTAGAATATTATGTTCGAAAAATTATGAAAAAAAAGAAATCCAGAATTCGGAAAGAGGATGATCGAGGCGAGAACTAGGCTCTCTGTCCTTAAGACGTTTTTACCCCGTTACACGGTGCTTACGGTATGTGGTAAAGCGTCTCCCAAGATACAACGATCACACTTGCAGAAGCAGCACTTCGACTGCAAGACAACGAATCAGAACGAATGAAAATATTCTCTGCAGACTGATGCAAGGAAGAAGAGATGTATGATGTATGTATGCAGGAAATTTTTCGTGTGTATTCTTTGTGTTGTATGAGGACTATTCAAATAGAGGAAGAAAGTTGACGGTTTTGGGCAGTTTTCCTCACGCCACTTAATGCACAGTTTCTTCGAACTGATGGGTCGGTTAGTAAACTGTCAAAGGGAGGGAAAAAATTAAATTCAATTTTTTTTTAAACCGAAAATAAATAAAAAAAATTGAATTAATTTTAACCCAGACCCAGGCCCACACCCGACCCGACCCGGCCGGTCCGACGGACGGCGGCGCGCGCGCGTGCGTGTGGCCTTTGGACTAGTCTAGACATTGTCTAAAACTCCCCCCTTTCAAAGACTATTGGTACCCTTTGGGGCCCAAACCCATTTCCAAACTTGAAGCTTATTAAGTGGTTCAAGGTTGTGTTTGCAACCTATGTGGGATTGGAACATTTTTCCAATTCTTTCCCATTTATCCTCTTATTTATTATCCAACTTTCAACCATAATTTCTCATTCATATTGAAATGGTTTTTCACAATTAAATATTCTACACTCATCTACTCGGAACGTAGAATTTAATTGAACATTAATCTTGATACATCGAACATCGGGTCCCACTTAAAATTGTGGTCAAAGTTGACCCAATAGACCCACCATTTCCAACAATCCCCCACATGAATGGAAATTATCATGACTATGCAATGCAGACACGAACAGAGAGTACAGGCGAAAGAATTATTGCATCAGGAGAGGTAGCTTTTGGCCTTGAACCTGCCTTAGTGGAATACTATCGAGTTTACTTGGCTAATCAGTGAACTGATGTCTTGAACTGTTCAGCCGTTGGTGTAAACCAAGGCAACAGTATCCACACAATAACCTTTCTATACAATTCTTAGGTTCTCATAGTTGTGTTCATTTTGGCCCTGAACGATTCTTGGGATTCATAAGTGCTTTAGAGAATTTCAAGCCCCAAATTTTCATAGAAGCGGCCCCACTTCACCCTTATATAAGTGATCTCCTATTAAGAGTATTCTGCTATACCCCACTTGATTTATCCAAGCTATAGGAATCATTAAAAGTTACAACTTATCCTTTTACTTTCTGTAGACAGCACTTTTTATAAAGGGATGGTTAAGTGCTTAACTGAGTCTTAATAACTTAGTTGTCCCATTGAACCAAGATCTTGGGATCTCCAGTCAACAAGGTTGGGTTACCATCATTAAGATTCATGCGTGTTTGGCTTTAATCCCATTCCCTTTGATAGATAATATACTTGATCTCTTGGTAGACCTTTTGTGAGCGGATCTGCCAGATTCTCCTTTAATTTCACATAATCAATGGAAATAATACCATTTGAGATCAACTGCTTTATGGTATTGTGTCTACGACGTATATGTCTAGACTTACCATTATACATGCAATTTTGTGCCCTTGCAATAGCAGACTGATTGTCACAGTGAATACTAATTGCAGGCACCGGCTTAGGCTAACACGGGATATCCTCTAAGAAGTTACGTAACCATTCTGCTTCTTCTCCAACTTTATCTAATGCAATAAACTCCGATTCCATTATTGATCGAGCTATGCAGGTTTGCTTTGAGGATTTCCAAGATACTGCCGCACCACCAAGTGTAAATATATAACCACTTGTGGATTTGGAATCTTTCATATCAGATATCCAATTTGCATCACAATATCCTTCTAATACTGCTGGATATCTCATATAATGTAATCCAAATTTTAAGGTATGTTTTAAGTATCGAAGTACCCTATTCAATGCCTTCCAGTGATCATTGCTTGGATTACATGTGAACCTACTCAATTTATTAACTGTGAATGCAATGTCAGGACGTGTGCAGTTCATTAAGTACATCAGACTTCCGATAACCTGAGAATATCTTAATTGATGTACAGGTTCACTTCTATTTTTTGCTAAGTGTAGACTTGTGTCTACTGGAGTTTTGACTGGACTTTCATCAAAGACTCCAAATCTCTTTAGCACAGACTCAACATAATGAGATTGTGAAAGAACGAGGCCATCTGGTGTTTTAGAAATTTTAATTCCAAGAATTACATCTGCTACACCCATGTCCTTCATGTCAAAATGTTTTGTTAGCATTTTCTTAGTGGAGACAATGATATCATGATTGCTACCCAGAATTAGCATATCATCCACATATAGACATACTAAGACATATGCTGTCGGTGTACTCTTATTATACACACATTTATCACACTCGTTAATTTTAAAACCATTTGACAGCATTGTTTTGTCAAACTTTTGGTGCCACTGCTTTGGAGCTTGTTTTAGTCCATATAAAGATTTAACGAGTCTGCAAACCTTTTTCTCTTATCCATGAGCGAAAAATCCTTCAGGTTGCTCCATGTATATTTCCTCTTCTAACTCATCATTTAGAAAAGCTGTTTTAACATCCATTTGATGAATTTCGAGATTATATAGCGCAGCAATTGCAATAAGGATTCTTATCGAAGTAATCCTCGTTACTGGTGAGTAAGTATCAAAGAAATCAAGACCTTCCTTTTGTCTATATCCTTTTGCTACCAAATGAGTTTTGTATTTATCAATAGATCCATCCGATTTTAACTTTTTCTTGAAAATCCACTTGCAACCTAGAGGTTTATTTCCAGGTGGGAGATCAACCAACTCCCAAGTATGATTTTGCATTATCGATTCAATTTCACTATTGATAGCTTCTTTCCAAAAGGGAGCCTCTGATGTTGACATTGCTTCACTGAATGTCTTTGGTTCATTTTCGATCATGTACATTATAAATTCTGAACCGAAGGACGTAGACTTCCTATCCCTTTTACTGCGTCTGAGTTCTTCTTCATTTTCATCATCATTTGCAGTATCGTAAGTTCTTTTCATTGAACTTACATCATTTTTGTCTTTACGAGGAAAGACATCTTCAAAGAAACTTGCATTCCTTGATTCAATTATTGTATCTTCATGTATATCCGTAATCTCGGATTTATGCACAAGAAAGCGATATGCACTACTGTTATGAGCATATCCAATAAATATGCAATCTACAGTTTTTGGTCCTATTTTTATTTGTTTAGGTTTTTGACACTTCTACCTTTGCTAAACACCCCCACACTTTCAAGTATTTATATGAAGGTTTATGACCTTTCCATAACTCGTAAGGTGTTTCATCCTTTACTTTGTGTGGTATTTTATTAAGAATGTGATTTGCCGAGAGGATAGCCTCCCCCCACAAATTCTGTGGTAGGCCAGAACTAATCAACATAGCATTCATCATTTCCTTAAGTGTGCGGTTCTTTCGTTCCGCAATACCATTGGATTGAGGTGAGTAAGGAGCCGTTGTTTGATGAATGATGCCTTGTTGAGAACAAAATTCTTCAAACGGCGCTCCATATTCTCCACCTCTATCACTTCGAATAATTTTTATTGTTTTGCTAAGTTGATTTTCAACTTCATTCTTAAAATGTTTAAACATTTCCAAAGCCTCGTCTTTGCTTTTTAATAGATAAACATAACAGTATCGAGTGCAATCGTCAATGAAAGTGATGAAGTACTTTTTCCCACCTTTAGTTTGTACGAATTTCAAATCACATATATCGCTGTGAATTAATTCTAAAGGTAAGGTATTTCTATCAACTGAAAGAAATGGTCTTTTGGCTAATTTAGCCTCAACACAAGTTTCACATTTGTGATTAGGATCGAAACTCAGAGAAGGTAGCAAATTTAACTTCATTAATTTGCGAACAGATTTAAAGTTTGCGTGTCCTAATCTTTTATGCCATAAACAAGAAGAATCAACAATATACGCAGAAGTAGAAGCTTCATTCATCTTGTTCAATTTAGGTACAATAGTAAGGACGTTCATCTTGAACATCCCATCGGACATGTAACATTTTTCAACGTACATCCCATTTTTAGTTAGTACAAATTTGTCAGATACAAATACTAACTTAAACCCATTCTTGCTAAGGAGAGAACCAGAAACAAGATTTTTCCGAATGTCTGGCACATGCAACACATTGTTGAGGACGAGTTCCTTGCCAGATGTCATCTTCAAGGTCACCTTTCCTTATCCTTCAACCTTTGAACTTGAGGAATTTCCCATGAACAGCTGTTCTCCACTGATAGTTTTGTAATCAGAAAACACATTCTTTTCAGCACAAATGTGGCGAGTGGCACCAGTGTCCACCCACCATTCCCTGGGATTTCCAACACTATTACATTCAGATATTACAGCAGATAGGTGCATTTCTTGAACACCTTCAGACAGATTTTCAGTTTCAACAACTTGTGCACGGTCATTTTGCTTTTTAGGCTTGCGACAGTCAATTGCACGATGTCCAGGTTTACCACAGTTGAAGCAGTCCCCTTTGAACTTCTTGTTCTTCAGGTTTTCTTTTTTCTTCGGAGCAAAGTTTGAGTGCTTCCTTTTCATGTTCTTCTTTGAACTTGATTCCACAATGTTTGCCTTAGCTTCCATGCTTGGTCCCCCGTTCCTCCTTTCAGATTTCTTAGTATCTTCTTCGATCCTCAAATGCACAATCAACTCCTCCATGTTCATTTCCTTACGTTTATGTTTGAGGTAATTTTTGAAATCTCTCCATGAAGGCGGGAGTTTTTCAATTACTGCTGCTACTTGGAATGACTCACTTACAGTTACTTTTTCAGCATGTAAATCATGAAGGAGTACCTGCAATTCTTGAATTTGGGAAATAACAGATTTAGAGTCAATCATTTTATATTCCAAAAATTTTCCAACAAGAAATTTTTTAGAGCCAGCATCTTCAGTTTTATATTTTTTCTCTAAAGATTCCTATGGTTCTTTTACAGTTTTCATTATGCTATAAACACCATATAGCGAATCATTCAATCCATTCAGTACATAATTTTTGCATAAGAAATCAGAATGTTTCCATGCGTCCAAGGCAATAATCGAAGCTCGATTATTTTCTCCTTGTTGAACAGTAGGAGGATCCTCCGTGAGAAACTTTGCCAGGTTCAAAGTGGTGAGATAGAACAGCATTTTCTGCTGCCATCTCTTAAAATCGACACCATTAAATTTTTCAGGTTTCTCTCCGTGAGGAACATGAGTTGAACCAGAAGGACCAGACATCGTCGGCATTACAGTAGCCACAGTTGGCGTTACAGTCACAGCAGGGGGAATTGCATTGGTCCCAACAGTGTTAGCCATTTCTGTTTTCATAACAGAAGATCAACCAGTCAGAATTTATAAATTAAAATTCTGCAGAATATTAACTTTACATACACAAGTACAGTTTATGGAAAATAGTTTATACAAAACAAAAAACGTCTTAAGATTGTTGGTTAAAATTTTAAAAGTTTGTATGAAACAGATTTTCCATGAATGATTTGCAGAAACAGTAAAGCAGAAAATGATTTGCAGAAACAGTAAAGCAGAAAATGACTTGTAGAAACAGTAAAGTAGAATATTATGTTCGAAAAATTATGAAAAGAAAGAAGTCCAGAAAGAGGATGATCGAGGCGAGAACTAGGCTCTCTGTCCTTAAGACTTTTTTACCCCGTCACACGGTACTTACGGTATGTGGTAAAGCGTCTCCCAAGATACAACGATCACACTTGCAGAAGTAGCACTTCGACTGCAAGACAACGAACCAGAACGAATGAAAATACTCTCTGCAGACTGATGCAAAGAAGAAGAGATGTATGATGTATGTATGTAGGAAATTTTTTGTGTGTATTCTTTGTGTTGTATGAGGACTATTCAAATAGAGGAAGAAAGTTGACGGTTTTGGGCAGTTTCCCTCACGCCACTTAATGCACAGTTTTTTCGAACTGATAGGTCGGTTAGTAAATGTCAAAGGGAGGGAAAAAATTAAATTCAATTTTTTTTTAAACCGAAAATAAATAAATAAAATTGAATTAATTTTAACCCAGACCCAGGCCCACACCCGACCCGGCCGGCCGGTTGGACGGACGGCGGCGCGCGGGCGTGCGTGTGGCCTTTGGACTAGTCTAGACATTGTCTAAGACTCCCCCCTTTCAAAGACTATTGGTACCCCTTGGGGCCCAAACTCATTTCCAAACTTGAAGCTTATTAAGTGGTTCAAGGTTGTGTTTGCAACTTATGTGGGATTGGAACATTTTTCCAATTCTTTCCCATTTATCCTCTTATTTATTATCTAACTTTCAACCATAATTTCTCATTCATATTGAAATGATTTTTCACAATTAAATATTCTACACTCATCTACTCGGAACGTAGAATTTAATTGAACATTAATCTTGATACATCGAACATCGGGTCCCACTTAAAATTGTGGTCAAAGTTGACCAATAGACCCACCATTTCCAACAGAACTAGCCCTCAGTTTAATCAATAGCTGGTGTCTAAAAATGTAAAGTTCCAAGCTTTACTAAAAGAATGGACCAAAATCAAAAATATCAATTAATAAGATAGTAAAACCAGTAATTCTGTCTATCTATATTAACAGTAAAAATAACTAAACCACGAAAAAAGAGTGAAAGCGAGAACAGAACGAACTCCGTTGGACAATAAGTCTTTCAAGGCCTCTGGCGGCAGCGAACGGGCAGCGTCCCGAATGAGTTTCAGGTCATCCTCGATACTGGCGGAGGCGGGGCTAACTTGCACCTTGTGACCCCCATCGTTAACATAAGCATCTTTGTCGGCCATTCTGAATAGAAATTTGGCTCCCCTTTCAATTCGCCATGGGCGGTGGGTTACTAGTCTGGTGAACTGTTTGGCGCAATGGACTTCTATTAAGGAATTTTGTCAAAGAGGCCCTCTTAGTCCGGCACTAGTGAATTGTAGCCTTATGTCCGATTTCAAGAAAATATTAAAACAACCTCTCAATATACATCAGGCCGAGAGGCCCCCGAAACATTTGGTTTAGACGTTTAGTTGATGGAAGATTAAAAGTAGCTAAAATAATATGGAGGAAATTGCAAGAAATGTCTAATTTCACATGGTCATTTCTAAAAATGTTCAAAATTTACCCAATGTCCATTTTACGATTTTTTAGACCAAAATACCCTTGTTAGTAATTTCTAATTCCACATTGAACACAAAAATTTATTCATAATTAAAGAAGTATTGACCAATGAAATTTTAACACATAATCTATACTACTTATTTCCAAAAATACAAATGTCAATTCATATTAAATACTAATTTTACCCATGAAAGTCTACCCTACCCAACCCAACCCAACCCAACCCAAATGATTCAAAAACCATAGCACTCTCCCACACTCATCCACTTCCTCGCATTCACTTTCTCTTGTAACCCTAAAAATTTCTTTCATCTCATCATTGCCCGTTACTGCTCCAATTGTCAGAATTTCCATCATCGATCGTCAATCACCACTTTGTTGCCTTAGTTTCCTCTTCTTCTCTCTCAATCAGATTTTTACTTATTTCTCCTTGTTAACTTTGTTTTTTAAGGTTGAGTTACTTTATATTTCTTCCTCTCTAGATTGTCTTGGATATCAAGTAAAAAGAATAGGTAAAATATCTTCAAATTAGAATTATGTGGAAGATTTTCCATTCCTCAAATTTTAATGCTAAAAATGGAGTCTTAAAATTTTGAAAAGTTCATTTTCTTTGATTTTTCTTTGGACCTATGGATATTGGTCATAGGGGTTAATCGATCTAGGTTGGCATTGCTCCTTAGTTGATTATTTTATTGAATATAATTTTGTGCAATACTTGATTAATTTATATATGGGTAGTTGGCAAACGTGTATTTGTTTGTTATTTGATTGAATAGATAGCTTATTCGTTTCTTGAACTATGTCGACTAAGCACGATTTACTTGTGCAGGAAATATCGTGGACTAACTAATTTTGTTAAAATTGATTGATTTGACCATTTAAATGTCTCGAAGTGCTGCATTGTTACTGAATATCATTGATGTTGTTACATGTGTGGAGCTCAATAAAAATGAATAAAATCATGGTTTCATTTGCTTGAGTTCTGTGGTAATTCGAAAATAATGCTTAAAGGGGACTTGCACATGTACTGTAGGAACGGAGTGTATGTATCATGAACGATCTATTTGATAATCCAAGGAATGTTTTTATGTTGTTCTAACGATTTTAGCTCCATGATATTTCGATTTATGATCTAAATATTGTGCTATTAATTAAATAATAGAATAATGCTATTATCAGTAATCAAATTGGATTTAATCAAGTATTGGGAGCTGGTGTTAGCTAGTGTTGATTACATTATTTAATTAATTGTTACTAGGTTGAGAAGTGGAGATCCTAAATATTTGCTCGTTATTCCTTTATATGGAGTTTATAGCGATATCTATAATTATATAATTATTGATCTAGATGCATGGATGTAATCCTCTAGAGCTTCAAAATGAAAAAAGTAAAGCTTTATATGTAACTTGTTGGATGGAGACATGGAGTATATCCTTAAATTAAAAGAACATATTCTTCAAATTCATATTGATTGGATGGAGAATACTCCTTCAAAGTCACTAAAATCTGTACAACATTAAAATCCATGCAAATTAATATCATCTTAGGAACTCATAGTTTTGAAGGGTTTCAAATGTGAAATTTATTTTTACAATTTCATAACTTTCTTAATGTATTCAAGATTGGAATATCTTATTCTATGAATACTTTTATCTTTCGTGTATTGTATTTAATATCTTAAAAATGAATAGCATAATACTTGAGGGAAAATACGAAGCATTGGACATTAAAAGTTTGCGGAGTTTTTATCTTTGTTGTATTGTATTTACTATCTTAAAAATGGATAGCATAACAAACTATTGCTATGTCGGGATATGTATAATTCTAATTGTTAATGCGGTAAGCTTGTAATTTGCTTTTGTAATAGGAACTAATTCGTTACTACAATAATATGTTCAATAGGTTTCGTGTCTTCTTAATAGGGTTTTATAAATAGTAAGAATTTTGAATTCTTACATTTTGTTGAATCTATAAGTATCAATTTATGGGTATATATTTGATTTGACAGCAAGCATTTTCGATGATTAAGGATTTCATATATTTCTTAGGTCATTTTATTTAATTAGTAGGTTCTCATATTGTTTGTTTCTTTTATTTGTAGATGACTTCCAAATGTCAATGCTCCATCGCCATGCCGATCTCGATCAATGAGGGTGAAGATACCCAGTGCTAGCACGAGGACTCCTGTCCAATCGTAAAAGGGTAAGAGATATGTAGGAATGTTGGAGAACATCATTGTGTGTTTGGAAAAATATTTGCAATGTCATTTTGTGTACCATCATTAGGCAAAATTTTGGATGATGGTATAGTTTTGAGTTTCAATGTAAAATTGAAATGGAGACAACGGCATTTTATTTCAGTAGTGACATGTTGTTCAGGTCTTACATTGTGTACACATTCACGAATTGTCGTTCTTGATAGTTGAAATTTCAATTGTCAAGAATAACCGGTATTTAATGTCAAGAGCAACACTCGTTATATTAAGAACTCTCTGAAATCTATAGAACTCTCTGAACCGGAATGAAATTTCGTTGTAGATAAATGAACTGTCAAGTGTTGAGATAATCATAAACATGGTCCAAATGTCGGTATCAACTTTTCAAATGATGAGAAAGTCATGAAATGACGAGGACAAAATCAAACCAATTGACGGACAGGTAAAATAACAATTAGATTTTAAAAAAAGAGTTAAAATAAACTTATTGGACATACAAGCCTCAATATGATTTCAATCAATAAATCCATCGTCATTAACAAAAAGCTCTCATGATTAATACAGTATTATGTTGACTTTACAAGCATGTTGGTAACAGATACAACATCACTATTCAGATAACAAGCATAAGGTCTAAAATCTATGTTGTCAAACAAATGTCAATCAATTGCAATTACATGGAGTACGTATTGGTGTTGAGTCTTGTAATGCAATTACACCATACTTTACTCCTTTATATAAGCATGGTTATGGCTTCAAATACAATGTTCAAACACAATTCCTTATAAGAAATTCCTAACAGTAAGAACTTCTTCTTTCAATTATGCCTTTTTCAACCGAAGAAACTCCTCATATATTGATGTTGCTATGTACCTCTCCCCGCCCAGGTCTTCGATGGACAATCGGATCATCATCGACTTGGAAGATGATGAACAAATGCATGTTGTTGTTCCCTACGTTCCTCAATCGGGAATCGCCACCATCGTGTGAGTGTTCATCCAATTCGATTTCCTGATTTGGGAAACGAAAGTGAGCCAAGCGAACCTAGTTTTGCAAAGAATGGTAAACATAATATGGTCGATGGTAAATACATAATGTTCCGTAGCTTTGCTAAATTTGTAACATAGTTCTCGACATTTGAGAATTACATTTGAAGTGTCATTCTTGACATTTATAAAATGTCGAGAACGGTATGTCGATCAAATACTTCACCATATGCATTTATTATTTTCTTCAACTTCAACCACCATTTTTACAAAAAATTATTCCATCATTAATGGCATTGTCAATACATGACTACCAGTTCAAATCTATCTATCAAAGTTATATAAGTAGGTTGTGACACCACGTTTGAGGAACACAAAACAATAAATATGAATTTGATTTTAAAAAATGATCCAATAATCTTACAAAAAATATCTACTAATTATTTGAAAATTCTAATCCATTTACATCATATATATCACATGTACAATTAAACACAACTTATCAACAAAAATAAGATTTCAAAGAAAATTTAATTGCTATCAATAATTGTGGATGAGATTAAATTTCTTAGAATGAAATTATATGATTTTCTTATGAATTAAAAGTATTTAATTTTTCTAATGGATAATGAAAGGAAACTTTTGGTATTACCTTGCATTAAACGTAGCTTACACTACTTCATTTTCTAGAAATTTATGAGAAATTGAGAAAGAGGGAATTGCTTCATTTTTCATTAGGGGTATAAAGGACATTTTGATATCAAATTTGGCCATTTTTACAAGAGTTATAAAAATCAAACACTTTTCAATTGACAAGCATATAATTGGCCATCTTTTAAAATTTCCCATAAAATATGTGATTAAAATTAATTATAAACTTTAACTTAGATTTCAATCTTAATTTTTAACTAAACCAAATAAGGCTATATCAAAAACATCCATTGGCTAGCTCGACAACATAGAAAGACGGGCTCAACTGAAGTTCGATTGTATTAAGTTTTGTTGTCAAATTGATTTAACATCTTCGTTAACAGAAGAAGATATGTTAAAAAATGATTGGATAACATTGTTGACTTTTTTTAATTAGTCCAATGAAATTCAGCCATTTGATGTTTTGATATCAAATTTGGCCACTTTTACAAGAGTTATCAAAATCAGACACTTTTCGACAAGCGTGTAATTGTCCATTTTTTAAAATTTCCCGTACAATATGTGATGAAAATTTGTAAATTCCATAAAATATATGATTAGAATTAATTATAGACTTTAACTTAAACTTCAATCTTAATTTTTAACCAAACCAAATAGGGCTATATCAAAAACATCAGTTGTCTAGCTAGACAACTTAGAAGGACGGGCTCAGCTGAAGTTCGGTTGTATTAAGTTTTGTTGTCAGATGAGTTTATCATCTTTGTTAATAAAAAGATATGTTAAAAAATGATTGGATGACATTGTTGACTTTTTTTTTTTTTTATTTAGTCCAATGAAATTTTGCCACATGACGTTTCTTTCATGTAGAATGTAGTTATTGTAGCGTGATTGAATTCGATTTATTAGAAAGTTACAAAATAAAATAAAAATAATTATTATGGTAAATATTAAATACTCAATTTTTTCTCTGCACCTTTTCCATTAGAATTCATCTACCGCTTGTAAGATAAAATTTAAAAAAAGAAAAAAAAATCGAATTTTAAACAGTTTCATCACTTTAACTGGCTCATGATCAATAAAACCATTAACTCATCTCTGGCAGTATTCTTCATACTCTTCAGAAGATCAAAATTAAAAGCTGATTACTTTAGCCCCCGGGGCATAGGTTAGTGATGCAAACGACAAGCGTGAGGTTATTTCACGCCTTGCTGACAGCCGCAGTGTGGGAGTTCGATTCCTAAAACATGGATTTGGACTCCTTGTAGGCGCAGTGTACAGGCAGCTCTTGTTTCCTGATCTGATGGGGCACATCCCGCGATTTACCTCCTTCACAAAGTTCTAGGAGCGGGACAGTGAAGTTCTCAAGGTTGGGATTCAACCTTTTTAAAAGCTGATTACCTAAGTACAGTCGTGCAAAAAAAAAAAAAAAGAATCTGAAACCACACAAATCCATGGTGTAATGGTCAAGACTGGTCATGACAACGCACCCTTTCCATCGAGCAAACTGCTTGTACATGCAGGTTATTCAATCAGCAATGACCCAAAAATAGCTCAAACCCGAAGTCAAGATTTCATGCTTGATGAATTCACTTTTGTTTCAATTTTGAAATCAGCTCGTTTATTCAATATTTGGACTGTTTCGTGGATTCATTCGGTTCTTTTGAAATCTGGGATTGATTTGGTTTTAAATGTAAAGAAGGCGAATTAAGGAGGCCCACCAGGTGTTAGATGGATTTAGTGGAAAAAGAGAGATTTGGTGTCATCGTACACATTAATGGGTGGTTGTCTAGGTGGGTTTCAGTATTGACTGTACATGATTACATGGAGAAATGGCAATTAGCGTCGGATGTAGTTATTGGGACAAATCCGTAGACGTGTATGCTAAAAGCAATCAAGTTACACCTACATTAAGTTTGACATTTTTGTGAGGTAAAATTTTTCGGATGACGATAGATGTACACCATTTGTGTACCTAATGCTTGACACCCCCTCACATGAAGGAAGATTTGCATATAATTTATTATGTGTGACCCCCCCCCCCTCCCCTTCATAGGGTGTAAATTATTATGTACACAAAAAGTATACAGGTAGAATAACCCAAATTTTTTTAGACACCGATCTTCACAACACTCTAAAAAATCAATGACACAAATTTTGACAACACTTCGAATGTCAAAATTGATGTTTTGCACAGATGTTAAAAAGGGGTACGTGCATTGAATAGTTTGAGCCACAATTTTAGTTGAAATTAAAATTTACATTGATCATATTTTGTTAAAAAAGAATCAATTAAAAAAAAATTAAACTTGTTCCAAATTGTACCGAACAGAATATTCTAATATCCCCAAAAATTTCTCAACGTTAAGAATCAGAATGGTTCAGGGAAGGGGAAAAAAATAAAAATAAAAATCAACCTTTCAAATGTTGCAAATTGCATGGAAAAAGTGGCACAAAGGTAGACACATATATGGAGCATTTATCCATCTATTTTGAATTGCTGATACAGAAATGATAAAATCCAATTTGATTTTCTAAAAAATTGATCCTTGTTTACCAACCACACATTGTCTAACCAAATCAAATTCTCTCTAGATACGTTCCTCAAAAATTCCTATTCGTGCAGATTTCTTCTACCATCACAAATTCATCTGGTTCACGACAGATTTCACAAATACAAAGCATAACAATAAATTTCTCAGTTCCAGTTATAAATAAAGCATTTCTTCAAATTCTGTCTTCCCTCTGTCGAGGGGCACAAGTGATTATTTCATCTACTCTTAAAATCATTTCAGCAGCTTCAGTTGCCGAGAGCAATACAGCCTGCTTCACTTTGAATGACTCAGATATCCCGAGCTCCACCATATTGCCAACCTACACAAGACAGCAACTGTCAGGAGGACCGTAATGGAAATTACAAGCAAGAATAGTGAAACCACATTTAGGGCCCGTTTGGTAGGTATTTTGATAATTGATTTTTTGACCGTTAGAAGAAAAGTGAGGTCCACATGTGAGAGAAGAAGTAAAAAATTATGGCTTGAATAGTAAAATAACGGTCAAAAAATCAATTTTTTGGGACAAAAAATCCCTACCAAACGGGGCCTTATACAGGTATACCGGATTACTAAACTTGTTGCAAGTATCCAGAACAGACACTCAGGAAAAGCAACCAAGACAAATAGCAGGAGGTAAAAGTGAATTTATATCATTCAACAGCATACTCACCGATCCAGAGATGACATCAATCCCGGCAGAGCTTTCCTCTCTTTGGTGTTCTGCACGAAGTTGAGCAATCATCTCAGCACTGTCCAAACCAGCATTGTCAGCAATAGTAGTTGGAATGGCCACAAGTGCACGTGAGAAAGCTTCGATGGCATGAGATCTTTTGCCAGGAGTCCTCCTGGCCAGTTCATCAACTGCCTTTGCCATCACCATCTCAGGCCATCCACCTCCAAGCAATACTCTGCTGTCATTTACAGTTTGAGATAGCACACACAATGCATCATGCAGAGATCTCTCTGCTTCATCCAACATATGAGGGCTGCCAATGGAACATGAAGACATCAGTATGAATATAATAGATATCCATGACCTCTTCCAAGAGGCAAGAGAGCTGCAAACTCTAACTAATAATACAAGAGTAACAAACTGAAAAAAGGCTGAACACAATATACTGTCACTCGATTGACCAAATAGTACTACTCAAGTGGGTAATTACAGTCACAGAATGCATGTAAATGCATTCAACGATGAAAAGAAATAATTGAAAACATCAATAGATTCCACATCAATACTAAAAATGAGTAATGCTACTTATCATCGTGATGATGGATTCATGTTTAGATGTTATTGAATAACAGGTCCAATTACATGGGTTCCATGTCCTTGCATTTAGACCCCGTTTGGCCCCCATTATGTAATGTTATAATTTTTGGAATAGTTTTTTGGAAGAATGTGTGGTTGAAAAAGAAAGAAAAGTTTTTGGTTTTATATGTTAATATTATTTTATTGAAGAATCTGTGGTTAAAAAGAAGAAAAAGAAAAATGTATTATAAATTTAATGGGACTCAAACGGGGGGCTTAGTTGGACATATCATTTAATATCTCCGTGTTGGATCACATATGGTGATTATCCATTATCAAGATGACAAAATATCATTAATCTAAAAATATTGATTACCGAAATGCTTGCCATTAAGCATGCACCTAAAAGTAGTGTTCTAGAAAACTCGCATAGGTAACGCATAAGTGCAAAGCTTCACGTTTTCGCCTAGCCACACTTTTTAAGCTTTTTTACGATTCGCCCAGGCCAGCTTAAGCTGGTAAAAGCTTGATCTTGCTGTCTACAAACGCTTTACACTTTTTAGAACACTACCTAAAAGCACATGGAAACATCGCCTTCTATAACATAGCCATACTTCACATGATGCCAAACGTGCTATCAAGTTCCCAGGAACTAAACTATCAATAACATTTACCCTCCAAAGTAATATTTACAAAAAGGTTAAACCATGTAATCACTTCGGATCATGGTAATGTCGATTTGATCTAGTACAACAGAGAAGTGAGCAACCTGTATCCATAAATTTTAAATCATTAAAAGACAATGATTGTGGACAAGAATCAAAATAAACTATCAAATAAAAGAAGAAAGGTGAAGCAGTCACAACGGAGAGTCAAAAAACAACTTGTTTTACTTGATTCAAGAAGTGACTTTATTTTTATCCTTTGAACACCTGGTTCAAGAAAGGACTATGCGACATGGTAACAATAATATGATCCATGTCATAAATGTATCAAAAAAGCATTTCCTATGATCATGAAAAATATAGTCAGCATGAAGAAAAGTACCTTGCCCCTCTCAAGACAATAGTACACGCCTGACCCATTTCAACCCCAGAAAAGTGGATCAGCTTGTCCTCCCCAATCATTATTTCCTCAATGAGCCTGCAGTGTCCAAGCTTAACTGACTCTGGATTATCAAAAGTTGATGCAATCTCACCACCAGTAACAAGAGCCAGCCTCTCAATACCATCAAAATCAGCATGCTCTATTGCAAGTACTCCAGCATCAGCAAATAATTCTTCAGGGAAATTGTAAATCAACTGACGATTAACAAAACAATTTATCCCATGGTTAATTATCTTTTGCACCTTCTCCCTCATCTTTTCCTTTTCAGCCCCTTCAATGTCAGCAACCTTAGCCATCGAATCAACACGAACCCGTGCCCCATAAATCTTCACTTTATCTGTATCCATAGCAGTATTTGCCACCAAGATCTTTGCACTTTCAATCCGTTTTGGTTGGCCAACACCAATTTTCTTGTCTAAAATAAATCTGTATGAAAAGGAAATACCAATTGAAAAATCGATTGCAGGCACAAAATGATGGCTAATCACAACAAATTCAACAAAGGTAGATAAAAGTCATAAAACCTTGTTAGAGAATCAGGAAAAGAACAATAAAAGAAATAGGCCAATTGTGATCTTCAAGAATTTGATAAAGGCCTTTTCGGGAAATTTGGGCTTGTATCATTGTGAATTAGATCAAAGACCACAAGCAATTCAAGTTTATTTAAGGTCAAATACAAAAATGCTATTGTAAACATAAAAACAATATACTTGAAACAATTTCCTGGCCTAAATAACACTTTCAAGAAGTATCTTACTGCTGTACCCAGAAATTTGAGGGTGATTCCAATTAACGTCAGCCAGAATCATTGTGCGCGCGTGCACGCACACGAGCAAACCTTCCACTGTTGCCTATACTTTCTTCAATGATTGCATCAAAACCTAGAAGTTCGAAGCTCAAACCAACAGCTAAAGAATATTGACACAGCATGTCATCAACTCAGTCGGGTCAACTAGTTCTCTCTTCATCTCGTGTATAGAATAAATTTCAGATTTCTTCGCTCAAAAAAATCACAGTTAACTAATCTGAATCATGTTGTCATTAATTTCAGCAACTAAAGGCAGATTCTTCCGATTCTCATTCCTTAAATAACTTAGTCTTGAAGCTTTCAGAAAGACAATTTACACGAGAAAACAAGGTACGCATGGGTAGAATAGCATAAAGATTGTAAAATGAAATCACTTATGTTAGATCGAAAAAGTTCAGATGGCCTACCCCTCGTCTAGAAATGAATCTTTTAATGAACCTCCTGGTTTCTTAATAATCTGAATGGACTCCAGATTTGTGCTTCCCTGTAATTTCCAATTAACAATTGAAAGAAGTAAATCATCCCCTTCAAAATGCATATATAATTTTCTACTACATACACATTGACATGCACAATATATGTTTCCTTAACCAAAATTAACCATTTAGACTTTTCCATAAAATATGCATAACTTAGAGGGTATTTGAGCCCCGTTTTTATGAAAAATGAATTTTAGAATAGTAGAATGATGGAGAACGTGCGGTTGAAAAATAAGGAAAAGTTTTTTATTTACATGTAATATTCTTTTAATGAAGAATGCGTGGTTAAAAAGAAGTGAGAAAAATGTATTTTGAAAAAAAATGAGAATCAAACAAAGCCTTAACTTATAAATTAAATTACAAGAATATATTTTCTTTAACACGCCTTTACACACATATTTCATTACATTTATAAGCTAATCATTAGAAAGATAAAAATTGCAATTTTTCCCTAATTTTCTTTTGATTTCTTTCCTTCCTTTCTTCCTCGGTCAAAAAAGTATGTTTTCTCTCACATAAAACCCATAATTTGGCTACTGTTTATGACACTAGAAAACTAATATTTTCAAAATTTGCAGTATAGTCCCTGAACTTTCAAATTATCACCTTTGTCCACTCCAAACTTCAAAAGTAAAGGTTAATAGTGGGGATTCAGATGTTGCAACAGAGTTCCAAAGCACTTCGTTTGCATCATTTGTTACACAGACCAGATAGCTTTGTGCGGACATATGATCCACAAAATATGTTAGGCCTCATTTGATAGGTAGGAAATTCCGTGGAAAATGGAATTGCAATTCCATCTTTTCATTTTTTGGGTGTTTGATTGGCACAAATTTCCTTGGAACTCATTTTCCACATTTTCATGCCACAGACATTTTCCATGTTTTGGAGATGGTGAGAATTCATTTTCCCAGTTTACTGAAGCATTTTTTTTCGTTTATTTATTTATTTATTTTTGTTGGCAATGGAAACAAATTCGGAGAATTATTGTAAAAAAATATTTCCCTTTAACTGAAAATTTCCATGTAAAACAAAGTCAAACGAACACCAATGATTTTTTTGAATTTTTTTTTATTTTTTATTTTTTTGACAATGGAAACAAATTTCCTCCCCAATACCAAAAAAATATATCCCTTTGATTGACAAATTTCATGTAAAACAAAGCCAAACAAACACCAAAAAACACTTTTATTTCAACATTTTTCACGTGAAAAATTATACCAATCAAACACAATAATTTACAATTCTCAGAAAAACAATTTCTAGGCAATTCAATTCCCCGGAATTCGTTTTTTCCACCCAAATTTCATCTTTACAATCAAAGGGACCCTTAGTGTCTGTAAATGCTTGAAGAGAATCACACCCAAGATGTCCCACACTGATGTTATGCAATGGTATATTGGTATTCATTTGATCAGAACAAATTTAGAACTCACAAAGTTGTCCAGCATCCATCAGTAAATGCAGCTAAAATCTTTTCATCAGTTTCAGAAGTTTCCAACCATTTTTAATAGCTAAATTACTATTACCAGGAGACAAGAATAGACAGGTATGACAAAATAGCCTATGTAACACACTCAAGGCATCAAATTCACAAGTAACTAAGAGCAAATAACTTTACCTTTAGCCTCATAACTGCATCGACAGCTAGTGTTGCAAAATGTTCTTTGTCCTGAGAGAGAATTTTGGAACTCAAAGTGGTCATTGCTATCTTTAATAAGTCTTCTTTGAATTTATCTGCAAGATCACCAAGGATGAACATTAGACATGTCAATGCCATCATATCAAAATTCAACTAATAAATCATACATTCAAGTTAAATCCATAGTTTATAAAACTTATCACCTTTTCATTTTAGACCAATTAATTGCTTAAAAGTATAGTGAATCATTTTCCACTTAACAATGCAATCTGCCGGTGATTTCCATGTGAAGCCAGTTAGAAAATGTAAAGGATAATAGCATTACATCAAGAAACGAAAACTTCTAGATAGGCCAAATGGAGAATTATTCTAGTAAGTGTACAATCATATGGAATAGACTTTTATGAATTAAAAAAACATATGATTATGAAACAGATTTGAGTTAAATAGGGAGCAACAAGCTATCAGAATTGATGAACCAGCAATCATGATACTTATATCAGGGGCAAATACCAAATTCAAAAGTGAGAATGAGAAGTAGATACTAATTACCAGCATCCTGTTTATTATCCATAACCTTTTCCAGCAACGCGTTCCTAGCAGCTTCAGCTGCCATACGATATCCTGAAAATGTTGTGTATATAGTAATTATTTCAAAAAACTTAGAACAATTCCAATCAAATATACCTTCATAGGATCTAAGAATGACAGGATATCATATTTATATCGCATAAATAAACATACCAACAGTTAACAAAGAATCAACTATCCCTAATGTTGTGCAAAGAAATTTGTTGTCAACTCCAAGAAACTCACTAATTCCATCATTGCAAAAGTAGAAAGGTGATTAAAGAGAGAGATACAAAGCAGGGGAAATGAAACTGTAATTATCATATCAATATTAAACTTGTGCTAGTTTATCTTTCATATTGATGAAGTTTATAGAACCTGAAGTGCCTGCCACCACTATGGAAATAGCACACACGAAATAATGAGTAAGAAAGGTGAAATCAGAAATAAGATCATTAAAAAAAAACATAGAACTTACCTGCAATAATTGTCATCGGATGGATTTTTGAATTTACCAGCTTCTCCGCCTCCCTCAAAAGCTCCCCAGCCAAGACAACAACTGAAGTGGTTCCATCGCCGACTTCATCATCTTGGACTTTTGAGATGTCTGACAATAGAATCAAGGCTTGCTAGTTGCTAATACAATAGCTATACAGACTACTACTATAGTTTTAGCTTCTGGACAAATCTGATTTGAGAAGAAATGAAGAATCAAATCAGCTTGCCATGTTCAATTTTCATACAAGAGTAATTTTAGACTGCAGATACTTGAATACTTGAAAATAACACTTGAACACCAACATTTTTAGGATTGTGACCTATATCGTGTAAGTAACATTCAACAGCTCAAGCTTCAAAATCCACCATTACACATAGCAATAGAAGTTAGTTTTTTCATGGTAAAAATCATATTCCTTAAATGGTGAAGCAAAGAAACACAACAATAACTTAACATCAAGGATACCCACAAGGACTTTGGCAGCAGGGTTGTCAATATGTAGAGACTTTAGGATGGTGGCACCATCATTCGTAACTGTAACACTGTGCCCTCTGCCAGTTGATTGTAAAATTTTATCCTACAAAGGGAAGTTACACAGAGAGTAAACAAAGAAAAATATCGACAATCGATACACGTAATCAGAAGAACAAGCAATTTTACCATCCCCTTAGGCCCCAAGGTTGTCTTCACCAAGTCAGCAATCGCCATTGCTCCAATAAAGGAGGCCTTATATTAACACCCACAAAAAACAATTGTCAGTCTAGAAACAAGCCAGTCCACCGTGATTCATATCTAATTTTCTACTAATAAAGCGCCATTAACAAAATGTTTCAAAATGATTTATTTTATTATATTATACAAGACTCACCATTCTGGCTCGCTCACCCTTTTCTTCGGTAGCTTCATTTTTGAAAAGTCTTTCTACCTACACAATCAAATCACATTATTATCGCAAGTTCACAGAAAATGAATAACCAACCACTCAAAGTGAAGTAAGCATCTACATACCGCCATGGGAACAGAAGTTGAAAAGTGAATATAGAATCCAAATATCCGTTAATGATTTTCTGGAATCCAAATATTCATCAATGATTAAATATCAATCAGTCTAAATAAAAATATTAAAAAAAAAAATCGAAGAAGCCTTAACCAGTGTTTAACATGAACAAAATTTTCACTGATAAAAACAAGAGATCTAATGAACATAATTGAACGAAGAAAATAAAAACTTTGTTGCAGAATACCTAAGCGGGAAACTTCCAGTAGACAGTAGAGTTTTCCTGTTTCCGAATGTTCAGAGCATTGTTAACCCTAGCCGGTCCAGTCATTAACTCGGTCGTAATTCTATAAGACGGTTCGCACCTTTAGCAGGCGAGTCATTATTTTAGAGTGGTGCTATGTCTTTGAGGTTGACAAAATATGAGTTGACAAGATCTATATAACTCATTTCAAAATCAAATTTTGAAATCAAAATAAATTAATGATCTACATCTTGTCAACATCTATTTTGTCAACAAACTTTGTCTACCTACTTTGTAATTTTGCTGTGAGAAAAAATCACATCTCAACCATTAAGTATGCACTAAATCAAATATTAGAGATTAAGTTTCAAAATGTAAAAGTCTTACTTTTATTTTTTTAATTTTAAATAATAATATTATCAAATTAAATTATTCTACCCCCACCCATCCCAACCGCTCACGATCCCACTCGTTGGCGACACCCTCCAACCTTCACCCTATCGGCCACTTATTTAGCAACAAATTGATCGTCGCTCAGTGACGACTGAGTTCATTGGTGACTAGGATTGAGCAGTACTTGTATAATTTACAGCGTTTTTTAATTGAAAAATAAAAAACAACTCTTGATACAATTTATAAAGCACTTAATAGAGTAAATAACTTAAATTCTCATCGTCAAAATTTGATTAATTGAATTTGTGACCAACTTGAGTAACTAAGGTCAGAAAAATCAATGGTATATGACTAGATTTCTTGAATTTGTGACACGTGACCTATACATAATGATGGCAATGGACCGAGCCGGCTCGACCCTTTAACCCACGAGCTCGGCTTGGCTCACGAGCTCGCTGGCCCAGCCGAGCTCACGAGCAACTCGTGAGCTCGTAATTCTTTTTAATTTTTTTTGGTAACTTGCACATTTTGGACATTTTTTTAAAAAAAATTAATATTTTTTGACGAGCCCACGAGTCAACATTTTTTTTAAAAAAAATTAATATTTTTTAACGAGCCCACGAGCCGTGTGCCCACGAGCCACTCGTGGGTTTGACTAGCCGAGCAGGCTCGGCTCGTGGGATTGAGCCCCCTGCTCGGCAAATGACAAACCTGAGCCGCCCACGAGCCGGGTTTTGACGAGCCGAGCAGCCGAGCCGATGAGCCGTTCGACCCGTTTGACATCCCTACCTATACACTTCGACATATGACCTATAACTTGATCCAATGACCTATAACCAAATCTCTTGGATTCGTGACATGTAACCTGAAGTAATGGTTTGTGACCAAATCATTTGAATCCATGACCTATGATCTATACACTTCGACGTGTGCCCTGTTACATGTGTCATTGACTTGATCCAATGGCAGGCGAACAAATCTTCAAATCTCTTCAATATGTGACATAGTCCAAATGGTCTGTAACCAAATTTCTGGTATTTGTGACTTGTAACCTATACACTTTGACATATAACCCGTGTACTTTGATAGGTCACATATTCAAGATATTTAGTCATAGAAACTCAATCGACTATGACATGCTTACCTCTGCCATCACCAACAATGGACATTGATCCACCACAACCAACAACCAAGTTAATCACCAACGTCAAAACATCATAAAAATCACCACAAAATTGCTGTCAAACCTTCACAAAAACCACATCCAACCACCACTTCAAGCACCTCATCCCATGTTCACCAAAACCAATGCCTCATGTAATACAACTGACAAAACCACTACTGTTATTATCACTTGAACAATCACCTCCATCATCACTCATAAACAACCAAAAACCACCTCAACCACCATCATTTTCACAACACCACCACCGCCAACAACAACAACAATAATAATAAACCAGAAATCTAGAATAACCCCATATCTCTAAACAGCTACCTTGATTCAAGATGGGCCTCTATAAACAGCAACAACGATCTAAACATTGATTTGAATCACTCCAAGCCCAAACCCATAAGTGACTGGCCTCGATCAAAACGTCGTTATGCACAACCTTATGTCGGAGCTTCGATGACGACAGTGCAAGAATGGGAAAGGGAGAGATGAGAGAGACTACAATATGGTTTCATTAATACCTAATTTATGCTCAAATAAACTTAATACCTGATTTTAGAAGCGTCATCTTTAAATACCACTTACGGTGTAATTTCTTCTTTTGCTACTTGTACATAAAAAAAATGTACATAACGGATTACAAAATATGGTGTGGGAGGGAAAATATTAGATAAAAAAAATTGATTATATTTTAAACTAATAAAGGATATAATGTTACGTGACATTATATAAATCTTAATGTACACATAGCAGTGCGAGCTGTAATCACAAGACAACATTTTTTTTTTTTTAAATGGCATTGATATAAATTATAATCACAAATTTAAGAGTAATTTTTTTTAATTAAAATCTTATTTATATATGTTAGAATATTTTAGAGTCTCAATTACTCTCTTTTTAATAAATAAGCTAAAATTCATGTATCATATTTTCCTAATAATTATAAGTTGTATCCAAGTGGTCAGGCTTACTTTCTCTACAACTGGATGGAAGAGATCGAACTCCCAAGTTCCTCAAGAAATTTGAATATTTGTGTGGCATATTTTCCGTAATGCACTTTCTACTTTCGATTATTTGTCAAGGCAATGGCTGGGAACTCGAGATTGTTGAAAATGTACGATCATTTAGATGATTTTTCATGTTATATTTTCCTGTCTTGTAAAGAAGGAAGTGTTGAATGAGGGGGAGAGGAACGTCAAGTAAAGACTCCCCATTTATACATTGCACGTGGAGAATTAAACAGATCAACAAAGTAAATACTTCTAAATCTATTATGTTCTTTACCCTTTGGCAACCTCGTTTATTAATTCGACTTTCCAATTGAATGCATCTTTATCTTTCATTGTTACTGCGTATTTGAATAAATAAATTTTTTTCTGTAAAAAATAAGTAGTTGTAAGATAAAATTAATTTTTTAATAGCATAGAATGACAGGTAAATCGCGAAGTTTAAAAATATGATTAAGAACATTATTATCGCCAAAAAATGGTTCTCGAACATCCATACTTTACTATACGTCATAGATATAGATTATAGATTAACATACTTCGTCAAATCAAATTTCCAAAAAAAATAAAAAATTGTCATATCAATATACTGATTGTATTTCTAAAATAATTTCTAACGATATCGATTAATATACATCTGTCCATTAACTTTCGTTAGAAAGTTTCACACCATGAATTTAATTTCATGCGAAACAAAACATGGATATTTTCGTATTACATTTAGCGTATGAATCTCTAACATCCAAACATAACCACCACAAAAATTTATGAAAGGCATCGCCTTTCAACAAGATCGTGGAAAGATTATCAACATAAAGCAGATTTAGAACTCAATTTGTCGAGGTTCAATAGCAGGGAAAAGGAAACTCAAAAGCAAGCAAATGAACCTCGAAGAGGTTAAGATGTACGGCTCGGAGATATCAATAGTCCAATTGAATTCTCTTACAAATGAACCATGATCTGTGTCAATTCATTGATCCACAACTGCACAGCTCTTCGTACTCTCAAAGAGAACACAACATTCTAGTAACTATATTTTAGCAATCAACCACAGGCAAAAATCACAACGTACTAAGAAATTTTGCACTCATGTAGTAACCCAACTACTTGAAGTACATTCATATCACATGTAAAAGAACAGAAATTCTTTTGCCTATGATCCTGCTTCATCTTTAAGTCTTTGGGAAATGTCATGACTGAGCATTTGCATGAACTCCTGCAAGTCACCAAAAAGAAAGACACATAAATGCAAATATCCCTTCACTTCACCAATAGTGAAAGACATAATTCTTACATGTGAAAGCCTGCCTTCACTGCACAATTCAGTTACAAGATCAGCACTGCCACGACCATATTGATGCAATGCACTTTCAACCATAGAGTGGAAAATTTCTCCAGCTGAATTTTGGTTTTCAATCCTCTGAACCACTCGTTCAAGTTCAATCTGTTGGATGAGATATTCAGAAGAGAACTTAATCAATCAAAAGTGTCGTGTGCATACAGTAAGCATAGAAGTGTTATACATAGCTTCAGAAACTAAACCCAAATTATATATTAAAAAAAATGTAGAACTGCACAAATTACTTCACACATTAGAAAACCAAATTAAGCTTAGCCCAGTGTCTACTTTCAGAACAATTACTTCTATTATTTAAAACCAGTTGTCTGACCAACATTTTCTGTGAAAGAAACAAGGCAACATTTGCTGGGATAGTAAAAACTACGCAATTTACAACACTAAAAGACTGAAAAGTCAAGACAAAGTCTGGAATAGCTTTAAAATCAGAAGGCACAGCATTTTTACATTGGAAGGCAATTGACAAATTTCATGTAAAACAAAGCCAAACAAACACCAAAAAACACTTTTATTTCAACATTTTTCACGTGAAAAATTATACCAATCAAACACAATAATTTACAATTCTCAGAAAAACAATTTCTAGGCAATTCAATTCCCCGGAATTCGTTTTTTCCACCCAAATTTCATCTTTACAATCAAAGGGACCCTTAGTGTCTGTAAATGCTTGAAGAGAATCACACCCAAGATGTCCCACACTGATGTTATGCAATGGTATATTGGTATTCATTTGATCAGAACAAATTTAGAACTCACAAAGTTGTCCAGCATCCATCAGTAAATGCAGCTAAAATCTTTTCATCAGTTTCAGAAGTTTCCAACCATTTTTAATAGCTAAATTACTATTACCAGGAGACAAGAATAGACAGGTATGACAAAATAGCCTATGTAACACACTCAAGGCATCAAATTCACAAGTAACTAAGAGCAAATAACTTTACCTTTAGCCTCATAACTGCATCGACAGCTAGTGTTGCAAAATGTTCTTTGTCCTGAGAGAGAATTTTGGAACTCAAAGTGGTCATTGCTATCTTTAATAAGTCTTCTTTGAATTTATCTGCAAGATCACCAAGGATGAACATTAGACATGTCAATGCCATCATATCAAAATTCAACTAATAAATCATACATTCAAGTTAAATCCATAGTTTATAAAACTTATCACCTTTTCATTTTAGACCAATTAATTGCTTAAAAGTATAGTGAATCATTTTCCACTTAACAATGCAATCTGCCGGTGATTTCCATGTGAAGCCAGTTAGAAAATGTAAAGGATAATAGCATTACATCAAGAAACGAAAACTTCTAGATAGGCCAAATGGAGAATTATTCTAGTAAGTGTACAATCATATGGAATAGACTTTTATGAATTAAAAAAACATATGATTATGAAACAGATTTGAGTTAAATAGGGAGCAACAAGCTATCAGAATTGATGAACCAGCAATCATGATACTTATATCAGGGGCAAATACCAAATTCAAAAGTGAGAATGAGAAGTAGATACTAATTACCAGCATCCTGTTTATTATCCATAACCTTTTCCAGCAACGCGTTCCTAGCAGCTTCAGCTGCCATACGATATCCTGAAAATGTTGTGTATATAGTAATTATTTCAAAAAACTTAGAACAATTCCAATCAAATATACCTTCATAGGATCTAAGAATGACAGGATATCATATTTATATCGCATAAATAAACATACCAACAGTTAACAAAGAATCAACTATCCCTAATGTTGTGCAAAGAAATTTGTTGTCAACTCCAAGAAACTCACTAATTCCATCATTGCAAAAGTAGAAAGGTGATTAAAGAGAGAGATACAAAGCAGGGGAAATGAAACTGTAATTATCATATCAATATTAAACTTGTGCTAGTTTATCTTTCATATTGATGAAGTTTATAGAACCTGAAGTGCCTGCCACCACTATGGAAATAGCACACACGAAATAATGAGTAAGAAAGGTGAAATCAGAAATAAGATCATTAAAAAAAAACATAGAACTTACCTGCAATAATTGTCATCGGATGGATTTTTGAATTTACCAGCTTCTCCGCCTCCCTCAAAAGCTCCCCAGCCAAGACAACAACTGAAGTGGTTCCATCGCCGACTTCATCATCTTGGACTTTTGAGATGTCTGACAATAGAATCAAGGCTTGCTAGTTGCTAATACAATAGCTATACAGACTACTACTATAGTTTTAGCTTCTGGACAAATCTGATTTGAGAAGAAATGAAGAATCAAATCAGCTTGCCATGTTCAATTTTCATACAAGAGTAATTTTAGACTGCAGATACTTGAATACTTGAAAATAACACTTGAACACCAACATTTTTAGGATTGTGACCTATATCGTGTAAGTAACATTCAACAGCTCAAGCTTCAAAATCCACCATTACACATAGCAATAGAAGTTAGTTTTTTCATGGTAAAAATCATATTCCTTAAATGGTGAAGCAAAGAAACACAACAATAACTTAACATCAAGGATACCCACAAGGACTTTGGCAGCAGGGTTGTCAATATGTAGAGACTTTAGGATGGTGGCACCATCATTCGTAACTGTAACACTGTGCCCTCTGCCAGTTGATTGTAAAATTTTATCCTACAAAGGGAAGTTACACAGAGAGTAAACAAAGAAAAATATCGACAATCGATACACGTAATCAGAAGAACAAGCAATTTTACCATCCCCTTAGGCCCCAAGGTTGTCTTCACCAAGTCAGCAATCGCCATTGCTCCAATAAAGGAGGCCTTATATTAACACCCACAAAAAACAATTGTCAGTCTAGAAACAAGCCAGTCCACCGTGATTCATATCTAATTTTCTACTAATAAAGCGCCATTAACAAAATGTTTCAAAATGATTTATTTTATTATATTATACAAGACTCACCATTCTGGCTCGCTCACCCTTTTCTTCGGTAGCTTCATTTTTGAAAAGTCTTTCTACCTACACAATCAAATCACATTATTATCGCAAGTTCACAGAAAATGAATAACCAACCACTCAAAGTGAAGTAAGCATCTACATACCGCCATGGGAACAGAAGTTGAAAAGTGAATATAGAATCCAAATATCCGTTAATGATTTTCTGGAATCCAAATATTCATCAATGATTAAATATCAATCAGTCTAAATAAAAATATTAAAAAAAAAAATCGAAGAAGCCTTAACCAGTGTTTAACATGAACAAAATTTTCACTGATAAAAACAAGAGATCTAATGAACATAATTGAACGAAGAAAATAAAAACTTTGTTGCAGAATACCTAAGCGGGAAACTTCCAGTAGACAGTAGAGTTTTCCTGTTTCCGAATGTTCAGAGCATTGTTAACCCTAGCCGGTCCAGTCATTAACTCGGTCGTAATTCTATAAGACGGTTCGCACCTTAAAAAAAAAAATCGAAGAAGCCTTAACCAGTGTTTAACATGAACAAAATTTTCACTGATAAAAACAAGAGATCTAATGAACATAATTGAACGAAGAAAATAAAAACTTTGTTGCAGAATACCTAAGCGGGAAACTTCCAGTAGACAGTAGAGTTTTCCTGTTTCCGAATGTTCAGAGCATTGTTAACCCTAGCCGGTCCAGTCATTAACTCGGTCGTAATTCTATAAGACGGTTCGCACCTTTAGCAGGCGAGTCATTATTTTAGAGTGGTGCTATGTCAATGAGGTTGACAAAATATGAGTTGACAAAATCTATATAACTCATTTCAAAATCAAATTTTTAAATCAAAATAAATTAATGATCTACATCTTGTCAACAAACTTTGTCTACCTACTTTGTAATTTTGCTGCGAGAAAAAATCACATCTCAACCATTAAGTATGCACTAAATCAAATATTAGAGATTAAGTTTCAAAATGTAAAAGTCTTACTTTTATTTTTTTAATTTTAAATAATAATATTATCAAATTAAATTATTCTACCCCCACCCATCCCAACCGCTCACGATCCCACTCGTTGGCGACACCCTCCAACCTTCACCCTATCGGCCACTTATTTAGCAACAAATTGATCGTCGCTCAGTGATGACTGAGTTCATTGGTGACTAGGATTGAGCAGTACTTGTATAATTTACAGCGTTTTTTAATTGAAAAATGAAAAACAACTCTTGATACAATTTATAAAGCACTTAATAGAGTAAATAACTTAAATTCTCATCGTCAAAATTTGATTAATTGAATTTGTGACCAGCTTGAGTAACTAAGGTCAGAAAAATCAATGGTATATGACTAGATTTCTTGAATTTGTGACACGTGACCTATACATAATGATGGCAATGGACCGAGCCGGCTCGACCCTTTAACCCACGAGCTCGGCTTGGCTCACGAGCTCGCTGGCCCAGCCGAGCTCACGAGCGACTCGTGAGCTCGTGATTTTTTTTAATTTTTTTTGGTAACTTGCACATTTTGGACATTTTTTTAAAAAAAATTAATATTTTTTGACGAGCCCACGAGTCAACATTTTTTTTAAAAAAAATTAATATTTTTTAACGAGCCCACGAGCCGTGTGCCCACGAGCCACTCGTGGGTTTGACTAGCCGAGCAGGCTCGGCTCGTGGGATTGAGCCCCCTGCTCGGCAAATGACAAACCTGAGCCGCCCACGAGCCGGGTTTTGACGAGCCGAGCAGCCGAGCCGATGAGCCGTTCGACCCGTTTGACATCCCTACCTATACACTTCGACATATGACCTATAACTTGATCCAATGACCTATAACCAAATCTCTTGGATTCGTGACATGTAACCTGAAGTAATGGTTTGTGACCAAATCATTTGAATCCATGACCTATGATCTATACACTTCGACATGTGCCCTGTTACATGTGTCATTGACTTGATCCAATGGCAGGCGAACAAATCTTCAAATCTCTTCAATATGTGACATAGTCCAAATGGTCTGTAACCAAATTTCTTGTATTTGTGACTTGTAACCTATACACTTTGACATATAACCCGTGTACTTTGATAGGTCACATATTCAAGATATTTAGTCATAAAAACTCAATCGACTATGACATGCTTACCTCTGCCATCACCAACAATGGACATTGATCCACCACAACCAACAACCAAGTTAATCACCAACGTCAAAACATCATAAAAATCACCACAAAATTGCCGTCAAACCTTCACAAAAACCACATCCAACCACCACTTCAAGCACCTCATCCCATGTTCACCAAAACCAATGCCTCATGTAATACAACTGACAAAACCACTACTGTTATTATCACTTGAACAATCACCTCCATCATCACTCATAAACAACCAAAAACCACCTCAACCACCATCATTTTCACAACACCGCCACCGCCAACAACAACAACAACAACAACAATAAACCAGAAATCTAGAATAACCCCATATCTCTAAACAGCTACCTTGATTCAAGATGGGCCTCTATAAACAGCAACAACGATCTAAACATTGATTTGAATCACTCCAAGCCCAAACCCATAAGTGACTGGCCTCGATCAAAACGTCATTATGCACAACCTTATGTCGGAGCTTCGATGATGACAGTGCAAGAATGGGAAAGGGAGATATGAGAGAGACTACAATATGGTTTCATTAATACCTAATTTATGCTCAAATAAACTTAATACCTGATTTTAGAAGCGTCATCTTTAAATACCACTTACGGTGTAATTTCTTCTTTTGCTACTTATACATAAAAAAAATGTACATAACGGATTACAAAATATGGTGTGGGAGGGAAAATATTAGATAAAAAAATTGATTATATTTTAAACTAATAAAGGATATAATGTTACGTGACATTATATAAATCTTAATGTACACATAGCAGTGCGAGCTGTAATCACAAGACAACATTTTTTTTTTTAAAATGGCATTGATATAAATTATAATCACAAATTTAAGAGTAATTTTTTTAATTAAAATCTTATTTATATATGTTAGAATATTTTAGAGTCTCAATTACTCTCTTTTTAATAAATAAGCTAAAATTCATGTATCATATTTTCCTAATAATTATAAGTTGTATCCAAGTGGTCAGGCTTACTTTCTCTACAACTGGATGGAAGAGATCGAACTCCCAAGTTCCTCAAGAAATTTGAATATTTGTGTGGCATATTTTCCGTAATGCACTTTCTACTTTCGATTATTTGTCAAGGCAATGGCTGGGAACTCGAGATTGTTGAAAATGTACGATCATTTAGATGATTTTTCATGTTATATTTTCCTGTCTTGTAAAGAAGGAAGTGTTGAATGAGGGGGAGAGGAACGTCAAGTAAAGACTCCCCATTTATACATTGCACGTGGAGAATTAAACAGATCAACAAAGTAAATACTTCTAAATCTATTATGTTCTTTACCCTTTGGCAACCTCGTTTATTAATTCGACTTTCCAATTGAATGCATCTTTATCTTTCATTGTTACTGCGTATTTGAATAAATAAATTTTTTTCTGTAAAAAATAAGTAGTTGTAAGATAAAATTAATTTTTTAATAGCATAGAATGACAGGTAAATCGCGAAGTTTAAAAATATGATTAAGAACATTATTATCGTCAAAAAATGGTTCTCGAACATCCATACTTTACAATACGTCATAGATATAGATTATAGATTAACATACTTCGTCAAATCAAATTTCCAAAAAAAATAAAAAATTGTCAAATCAATATACTGATTGTATTTCTAAAATAATTTCTAACGATATCGATTAATATACATCTGTCCATTAACTTTCGTTAGAAAGTTTCACACCATGAATTTAATTTCATGCGAAACAAAACATGGATATTTTCGTATTACATTTAGCGTATGAATCTCTAACATCCAAACATAACCACCACAAGAATACATGAAAGGTAATTGCCTTTCAACAAGAACGTGGAAAGATCGTCAACATAAAGTAGATTTAGAACTCAATTTGTCGAGGTTCAATAGCAGGGAAAAGGAAACTCAAAAGCAAACAAATGAACCTCGAAGAGGTTAAGATGTACGGCTCGGAGATATCAATAGTTCAATTGAATTCTCTTACAAATGAACCATAATCTGTGTCAATTCATTGATCCACAACTGCACAGCTCTTCGTACTCTCAAAGAGAACACCACATTCTAGTAACTATATTTTAGCAATCAACCACAGGCAAAAATCACAACGTACTAAGAAATTTTGCACTCATGTAGTAACCCNACATTCTAGTAACTATATTTTAGCAATCAACCACAGGCAAAAATCACAACGTACTAAGAAATTTTGCACTCATGTAGTAACCCAACTACTTGAAGTACATTCATATCACATGTAAAAGAACAGAAATTCTTTTGCCTATGATCCTGCTTCATCTTTAAGTCTTTGGGAAATGTCATGACTGAGCATTTGCATGAACTCCTGCAAGTCACCAAAAAGAAAGACACATAAATGCAAATATCCCTTCACTTCACCAATAGTGAAAGACATAATTCTTACATGTGAAAGCCTGCCTTCACTGCACAATTCAGTTACAAGATCAGCACTGCCACGACCATATTGATGCAATGCACTTTCAACCATAGAGTGGAAAATTTCTCCAGCTGAATTTTGGTTTTCAATCCTCTGAACCACTCGTTCAAGTTCAATCTGTTGGATGAGATATTCAGAAGAGAACTTAATCAATCAAAAGTGTCGTGTGCATACAGTAAGCATAGAAGTGTTATACATAGCTTCAGAAACTAAACCCAAATTATATATTAAAAAAAATGTAGAACTGCACAAATTACTTCACACATTAGAAAACCAAATTAAGCTTAGCCCAGTGTCTACTTTCAGAACAATTATTTCTATTATTTAAAACCAGTTGTCTGACCAACATTTTCTGTGAAAGAAACAAGGCAACATTTGCTGGGATAGTAAAAACTACGCAATTTACAACACTAAAAGACTGAAAAGTCAAGACAAAGTCTGGAATAGCTTTAAAATCAGAAGGCACAGCATTTTTACATTGGAAGGCATAGCAAATGGTTAAAATCAGCATTTTGCACTTGGTTAAAGTCTAAGAGCTTGTTTGGCTAAGCATAAAAGGTTTAGTTACGATACTTATAATAATAAAGCAACTTCTAAATTAATTAACATTTAATGGTCAGAATTGGAAATAGTCGGGCTTATTTCAACAAGAAGGTAAGAGTTAATCACTAAGTATTTTTTTCTTAAGAAGTAAAAGAATAAAAGGGTAATATATCCAAAAACATATTTTTCTAAACAAAATGATAATGACTTTTACTTTTTCTTCCTGAGCTTAGTTAAACATGCTGCAATAATGCAAGTACTAGGCACCTTTTACGTATGTGCATGTGTTCATCTTTCTTTCTTACATAAACTTCATCCATTCTAAGGCACAAACCTGAGTCTCTTCTTCAGTTAGTGCTATCTCTTCCCTAAAACTATTATACATCCCGGGTTCCAATGGAGGATTTGGTTGGGGTTCAGAGGAGCCACCGCCGAGAACCTGAGAAACAATAGGCATCATTTGTTGCATCATTGTTGACAGATCAAAGCCACCACCTTGGCCTCTATTCAAACCTGAAAACATGCTTCCAAGATCATTGCTGTCTATCTGTTGAGCAAGTTGATTGACAGTACTCCTCATTGCTGGATTCTGAGTAAATTGTTGCAACATATTTCTCAACATATCCGGGGAACCAACACCAGTTTGCTGTGAAACTCCAGCCAGTAGACCATCTAAAGCGGGACTTTGGAGGATATTAGACATTGAGCTTGCTACATCAACCTGGCCATTAGCATTTTGTCCTGCTGTTGGCACACTCGACACTACTTCCCTGGGAGGTTGTGGTGATTGCTCCAAGGGAGCAGTATTTGCATTTCCCCTCGTTGAGAGTGATGCAAGAGATTGCAAAACCTGCTGTCCAACTGTTCTAGATTGTTCGCTCTGATTACTAGCAGTTGCACCGTCACCATTCTTGCTTTGGGCTCTTTGTAGCCTGCTTTGTCTCTATCACATTTTACATGCACATAGTGACTAAAATGAACAGAAAGCACAAGAAAGATAAGAGAGACACAAATTTGAAACCAAAATGATTTTGTAGAAGATGAATAAACGTAATGTTTATTAACTGTAATATTAAACTGATTCAGAACCAAAGTTGGAGTGAAACCCTAGCAAATTAGGAGAGAAAAATAATTTTTCAGTAAGCATGTAGGAATGAGAGAACGTTTTCCAAAATAATATTGCAATACAAAGAAAACAAAGCTAATTTTACAGGAATCCTTGGCATTAAACACGGCTTTTAAAATGGTACACCTATTTTTTTTATCTGAGCCCAAACATTATCTAAATACATATTGACATTAAAAACAAAAGCAAAATCCTACCTTTGGATGCAAGCCTGCAAAACCAAGTCCAATAGGCACACCTGTAGGACCATCAGAAATATCTTTACCCTGATTAGATCTCATAGATCCCTCAACAGCAAGGTCTGATTTACTTGACCAGTTATGAGAGCCTCCCCCGAAACTAGTGGAAGGTTCACTCTTCAAGTTCATGACACCTCCCATCTCATTAATACATGGTTGGTGGCTCTGTGTCTGGCAGTTAGAAGGAAGTTAGTACAACCGTTGGTAATAACAAAATTAAAATCACTTCAATTTTGCACATTATGTACCTTCTGATTGCCTACAATGGAAGGACCAGATAAAGCCTGACTGGTCTCCCCAACTCCACGGCTGGATGAGTTCATTTGTTGACTGCTTGTATCATCATTTCTAGCACCAGAACTGGCAAACTGTTCTCGACCAGTAGAATTTTCTGATTGGCCTTCAAGAGGTATAAAAGCACTTCAGTAAAGCACACACTACTACAAATATTTAACAAATACCCACGTCACAAACCTAATGCGCCATGGTTTTCACTGCCCGCATTAGCAGCAAAACGTCTAAGCTCAGAATTGATTTCAGATGTTACATTGGAAAATGAATCAGAATCAGGAGCCTGCAAAACACCGCCACCACCAACAGCACCAGAAACTGAAACAGCAGTGGACCCTGATGGGAAAGCAGTTGCAGTAACATTTCTACCAGACAAAACTTGTGGTTGACCAGAATCACCGGAAGTTGTCCCGTTAACACGTTCTCCCAGCATTTCTTCTCCATTAGGTGCCCTGCTACGCAGGTTAGAAACAATAGGTGCCAGTGATGCCCCTGGTTACAACGTTATTCCACCAAGTCAAGCAAGAATGATGTATCCTATATCTGAACCGCAAAATAACCTATGCATTCTTATAATCCACGTACCAGTATGAATATGTATATTTACATTCCTCGGTGCATTGCCAATCCCAACTGAACCCGGAGCCACAGGATTAGATAGCAAGCCAGCTGGACCACCAAAAAGGGAGCTGGTTTGGAGAGGAAAAGGCTGCAAATGAGCACATGGAAAGCCAAATTAAGATTAGAATAGTAACCATCACAGCCAATACAAAGTAGTACTCCGTCTCATAATATTCAGTATGTTAAATTTCATATAATAACTCAGTCGTTACAATATCTTAAAATGCATCTCATTAATTTTCAAGTATATTTCTTAAAGCAAAGTAGAATTTGGTTGATTATTCTTTTAATAAAAAAAAAAGAAAGAAAGATTGATTATACTTAAAAATGGTCAAGGTAACTAAAAAAAAATACGCCCATGACTATTAACATCACAGTATGATCAAGGGAATTGTGGAGAATACAAACCCATGGACTAAAATCTACACAGCGACAGTATGTAATTTCATTCTACAAAGAATGGCAAGACACATTAGTCAAAACCCATCACATAAAAAAGGCCAGAAGAATCAGCCGAGATAAGTTTAAAAAAAATTTCAAATTGAAATGCAAAATCATATCAAAAATATTTTAAAAATTTTCCTGGGCTCAGACGAAACCAATTTCTTTAGTGTAGCCCAAATATAAATACTCGGGCATTGTTGAATATTTAGCACACAATTTTTACTAAAGTTCAACACTCTTACAACCAACAAGGACCAAAATTTATATACAGACCTGAACCATTATAGGGTTAGGCCCTGATGGAGATATATAAACAGCAGGCCCAGCATTCAGAAAATATTCAGCCTGCATGAACGTCCTGAGACTGTTAATAACTTGATTCAGAAAATGGGAGCATATTGACAGAGAGAAAAAGAACATACAGGAGACTGTCCCATCTGAAGAGTCAAAATTGTCCTCCCCAGCTCCAAAAGGAGAGCACCCAAATGTTGCATTGCAATGCCTAATTGCACTGATTCTGACTGAATTTGTCCCCTTACTATTGTATCAGTTGAACCTCCCTCTTGGTCTAAACGACCCGCAATGCGCTGCAAAAGTTGCAGCAGATTATGAACACATCAGAAATAAGGTGGAAAGATGAGAAAAACAATTATTTAGTTAACTGAAGAAATTGACTCAATATACAATTATGTGCAACAGAATTATAAAACAGGAGAGATGCAGCATCATTTTTTTTTATTGCTTCTTTGACCAGTATGGTTCTGCTTTCCAATCCAGTAAAATTTTAGATAACACTTTTGTTTTTAAATGATATCAATTCTTGGATTTTGTGACGCTAAATAAATGGAATCCAAAAAATAATTTCCAAGCTGAAGAAACTACTACAAAGATTAACATTTGGGCAAGTGATTTCTAAAATACTGGATAAAAGCAACTTAACCTTTTCTTCTTATGAAGTATCAAGACGCAAGGTTTAGCTATGCCATCTCACGACTTATCCAGGATGGTTTTCAAATTGAGGTCAACTATGGATAACCACACAGGGATAGAGTAATAAGAAAATAGTTATTACAAACATTGTTAGACACAGCCATCACCAACTGAGTTAAGTTGGACTCTAAAAAGTCAAATACCATCTTGGAACACGGGAGAACGCATTACCTATATTGTTAAGCATAATTACCCATACAAAGAACTTGTTTTAAATGAATTTCCAACACAATTCCAACAAAAATGTCAGCATATATTGATATTGTGCATACTCCAAGTTCTATTTTTAACCTTCCCATATCAAACACAGCATTACATAACTATCTGGACAGATCAGCCAAACAAGTACTGGTTCTTTGTAGTTCATGTTCAATAGCATTGACATAGAGCCACAATCATCTACAAAGATATGTTCAACCTTCTGGGGGTATTGTAGAATTCAGGTAAGCAACAGACCTTTTCTCCATATTCAGTCAATTATCTGAGTGTAATTTCCTTAACAGACCTTTTCTCCATATTCAGTCAATTATCTGAGTGTAATTTCCTTCTCCATATTAAACAATAATAAAACTTTGTAAAGGAAACTGCTTCAGATGCGTCACTCCCAATGATTCAAAAATCACCAAACATCCTTTTACATACAATTATACATAAATTTCTTCATTCAAATTCTCATAAACGTGGAGGTCCCTGAATAGCGGAAAGTGAAAAGCTTGAAAATCACTCCCCTTACAAATACCACTTAACCTGCGATTCTGCATCAGGGACAGAAACCTATGGGGACAACGCTTTTCAAGCACACCACACAGCACAAACGTGTGCATACAAGCTACGGAGGTAAGTCATTCACGAAAAAATGACCCGTGCAAACACACATCCAGGTGAAAGATAGGACAAGGAAAACTAAAGAACCAGCAAAATTTGAATAAGGTGCTTACAGATAACGCCGAGATGGTAGGGCCACTAAGAAGACGTTGGGCATGTTGTAGGACAGTGCTCAGTGCCTCAGGCGTCGGTACACCACGAGAATTTGCAGGCAATTCAACTGTAGGTGGATCACTGCTAACATTAGGTGACTGGTCTGGCTGATACCCTAGATTCACAGACAGAGTAGCCAAGTTCAGAGACTTTTCACAGCAAAACCAAATGCAGAAGTGAAAAGTGTTACCATTTTGGGTAAATGACTGTTCCATTCGGTTCATAAACTCAGTAAGCGTGTTCAACGAATTGGGAATTGGCTGATTAAAGGAGAAAATAATAAATTAGGATATAACCAGACGTTTCAAAAGCTAAAAAAACACAGCTACAAAGTGGAGAAAATTCTACCATATTGAGTGAAGGGAGAGCAATTGCTGTTCCTAGGGGAATTTGCATTGCTTGAGGTGCAAATTGACCAGGTACTGCCTGCATGGGGGCAGATTGATTTCCAGCCTGACTCTGACTACCAGCATTAACCTGTGACTCTTCTGTCCCATTTCCATGCGATGCCTGAAGATAGGACATTTAGCAAGCACATTAATTACCCAAAAGATAATAAATGAGAGAACGACTTAATATGAGAAACAGATGGCGACAAAATTCTGTTGCGCATGGCCGTTAGACCAATAACACCATCCACATTACAATCAAAAAAATTTTTAAGAGCAGCAAGCAAAATCAACAACAAATGTCAACATAGATACAACTTAAAAGTGCAGATATCGCTCCACTCCAAAAGAAAAGTTCAGTTATATTGCATATTGCTAATATCATTTATATTTTGTATTTAAATGTGAACAAGCTAATATACTTATAAGCACAAGACCTTGGAGGAAGAGATGCATGCAGAACACCAAATTCAATTATGTACTATATCACGTAAATGTAACATATTCAGCTAGAAGCAAAAAACCCACGTTCATCATAAAACGGTGACCAAAGCACATGTAGACCTGAATAATCAAGCAGCAATATCAGTAACCAATTAAAGGAGCATGATTGGCATATTCTTGAACAGTTAAAAGTAACTGATGTTTTCAAATCGATTTTAGTTTACATGTTTGGGTAATACAAATTTTCCTTCCTAAAGAAGTTCTTATTTCAAGAGCAACTCCATTTATAATAGGAAGTCGAACCCACTAAAATAGCTATGCATGCTACAGACTCTTCCATGCAGCAGTACATGGTAAAAGCGGAATCTCAGATCCTACCAGTTAAACGGCATCTACTGTTCCACTTGTCATATAAACATTAAGAATAAATAAATGTGGTATCTGCAGGATCCACTTCAACATCCTTTACGCAAGAAAATATGAATGTAAACACAAAAGACTTACTTAAAGGGTGGCCACAGTTGAAAAAAATAAATCTCACCTGCACGCCTGGTTGTATACCACCTGCCAAGTTGCCAATTCCAATAGAGTTCAACACAGCCCCAATGACCTAAAAAGTGCACAAAACACTAGTGAACATAGTTCCAAATATCATGCCAGAAAGTCTAATAAAATCAAACAGCATACCCGACTCAGATCTGGTACAACGGCTTCCCCAGAGCCATGTTCTCCAACATTTAAGGTACCCAGTACTACACTGTGTGTGATTTGTCCAACGCGGCTGCGAGGGCCACCAGCAGTATATTCTTGGCCTGTAACCAGCAAAAACAAAATCAATAAAACCTCTTGAACAAGATCTGAAAATAACCCAGGACAAAATCGTGTAACATAAACGAATATGAATGATATATATGCTACTACCTCTGTTATCAATACTTGCCATTGTATCTCCAGTTCCACTGACAGGTGAGGGCTGCAGCTGCCTTTCAACTAAATGTAATGTATCCCCATTTTCCACCTCTGTTAAGCAGTTAAGTAGAATGAAGCCATGTAGGTAACAGAACATAGGTAAGTTTCCATAAACGTGTACAAGATGATGTGTGCAAGATAAACTGGATAAATTTCTCACATATAATAACCAAAGGGAACATCTTATTCTCGTAAACATGCATATTTTATTGATTTATATTTTTTTTTAACTTCCAGAAAAGAATTATGGAGAGAATCCCTTTCCAGGTAATACCAAGCTCCAGAAAATGATTACATCAAAAATAAAATTATATGTAAATAGAATACCAAAAAAAACATCTCAATGATTCTCAAGATAAAGGTCACCAACCCTTTCCTCCGTAACATGCAAATCCTGAGATACTCTGTTTCCAAAAAATAAAAATTAAAAAAGACAAGACCATATATCATCATCCTAACTTAGACAATGAGTGCTTTCTGAAAGTATATATGGGGATATTTCTTAGGTCTGCTTGGTCTGCATAACGTAAAAGGTTCATTAAATAGCTCTTTAGTTTTGATATAATGCCATTTCAAGAATTTTTGATTTATTTATCACCATTTATATATTCATGGTTTTGCCAAAATGGAATGAAAATATTTCTTGGAAGATCACATTCCCTAAGTAAATATTGAAGGCACCCAATTCTATCTTAAAACCAGTGTTATATAAACATATGGAAAATTTGTAAAAATTCTAAAGGGTACAAAAAAAAAAATGGAACTAAATGAAGGATCACATTCCCTAAGTAAAAATTAAAGGCACCCAAATGTATCTTAAAACCAGGGTTATATGGAAATATGGAAAATTTGTAGAAATTCTTTAGGGTAAAGAACAATCGGACTAAATGAAGGCAGAAAAGATTTCTTTCTTAATCGCCACTGGTTGATATTTTACTTTATACTACAAGAGCAAAAAGAAATACAGATCAGTGGCGTCACAATTGGTAGGATACTATATTCAGAAAGAGGGTGATCATCCTTCAAGACTTTCCCCCTAAAAATGAGACGCTGCTGCCCAATGGGGACACCGATTTGACTAGCAATTTTTTCTTTGAATGCTGCTACTGCCATCTGAAACCATGTAAATCTATCACGTTAGAGAGTGCTGATGCTGCAGCCAATATGTAGTATACAAGCATTCCTTTCCATCTTTCCTCCTCTTTTTGGAATTTGTGTGTGTGGGTGTATTGGGTAGGGTAGTGATGAAAATGCCCAAGAGAGCGGCATCTATCTTCTAGAAAACTCATTTAGTGAGACATTTGAACAGATAAAGATTTCAGGCAGACACAGCCCCAATGCTTCCCTAAAAATTTCACGCATGTCCCTAGACATAAAAATAAGAACTTACACTCTTATCTGCTTGAAAGCTGAAAATCTGGGAATCGAGGGTCTTGATATTGAGCTCGACAACTGATTGAGAACTTCCACCAGAGACATCACTCGAACTTGAACCTTCAAGGGGTTGCTGATCTGCCATATGACTTCAAGGGCAACCAACTAGATAAAAATAAACACAATCAACAAAAGAAATAAAAGAATGTTGACACAGTATGAACAGTAAGTAAAAGAGGAGTAACACATGGAATTCCAGGTTCCATCATACATGACCACATGATGTTAGATTGTATAAATTTACGTTTCGACCCCAGGGATTTAGGAGCATTGTAAGGAATGTAGATAAGAACATTAAGAATTCTTAATAGATTAAAAACAAGGATTAAACTACTTGAACACACAAAGTGTACACCTTTTTTGAAACTTCCATATGTGTCAAAAATCTAACAGCTGGTTGAAAGAGGAGTTGTTAAGATTAATGTACCAAAATCTGCCAACTCACATGGGTGTAAATCATTGTGTCAACATTTATGTAGATTTAGCATGATCCTAAAAATAAATATAGATTGATTCAGATTAGCTCATCTCAATTTATTATAGTTTACTAGTTTGATTAAATTATATTTTATTTCCTTAGTTTCCCACTTAAATTAAGTTTGGTTAAACTATATAATTAGAGGATCTATGCATTGCACTAGACTAATAACTAAAATTCATTATTCAATACTTTCTCCCCATAAATTATCTCTATTCTCTCCCATTTCTCTCTCTATTTCTCCCAAGTCTAATAAATTACTGATTGTGAACATTCATTTAAGTGCTTCCTATATCACTCCGATATAATGGAGTTACTTTTAACATATGTAGTTTGATAAAGGACTATAATTGGATTTTATTTTGAATGAACAATTTATTATTTTGGCACATAAAGGAAACTAGAAGTCCAAGAGCTAGAATGTTTAAAATATCTTTAAAAAGTAGGAAAGTTAAATCCCCGTTCAAAATTATTTTATCAAGAGAATGTATGGTTGAAAATGAGTTGGAATTTGCACCAAACAGGGGCTCAATGTTGAATCTGTGAAGCATGAACATGCTGCAAAGATATTTTACATCCATATAACAATGCAATTGCTTCAATTCTCTTACTGCATCTTTTTTTAACCCATTTTTTAGGGGGCTAGGGGTGTCTTAAAATGTCAATTAATCTGGATGTTTTTCTATGCCCCCTGCTTGAGAGTAAACTTTCAAAAAGTGGTTTTATGGGAAATGTGTAACCCAAAAATATATTTTGGAGAATATGTCGATAAAAAATAGAAAAAAAAATTACATTCACATGCAAATTATTTTATTGGGAGAGAATTTGTTGTTGAAAATGAGTTAGGAGAACAATGACTTTTAAATAACCAGAGCTTAAACAAGGAGCAAAATCTTAAATTATATCAACTATTAGATACTATTAGCAAAATTTGATCAAACTGCTTATATTATGGACACTTGGACACAGGTACAGATCCAGGCCCGGGCTAGCCCTGGCTACAGCCTGTCCTAGCCCAAGCCCAAATCCGTTAGTCCACCATTTCCTTTTTTTTGTTTTTTAGTTGAGCCCATATAAAACTAATTGAGCAGCCTGTGCCCAACCAAAAAAGGAAAATTGAGTAAGCTTAATTCCAACAAAATGTGTTTGTAAATGGACCAACTCTAATTTTTTGGCCCAATTTATTACCCATTTAAACCCAAACCGAAACCTAATGCTAATCCAATTTTCTTCCTTTTTGACATACCCAAAAAAAAGCAAGTTGAAGATGGCGATTCCTCTCCATTCTCCAACCCGTACCCAGCAGCAAAAGTCTTCAAACTTCCAAATTTTCAAACAAAATTAAGGAACCCATTACCCAAATCAAATATTTCATCTCTTAAAAGTTCTTTTACTCCACAGCGGTTTTTGAACTGGACAACTAGTAAGTATTTTCGGTTTCGAAATTCAAAGTTTAGTAACTTTAGTTTCTTAGATTTTATTACTTCGACCGTCATTTATATATATTTTTCATTAATAATTTAATATTGATTATTGAGTACGAGTTTTTGAAAAATCCAAG
>NC_036243.1:25043947-25068070 GCF_002742605.1 Olea europaea var. sylvestris | reverse complement strand
TCAATTTTTCAAAACTAGAAAGTAAAGGCGTTTTTCAATTTTTTATGTTTGAAAACAATTTTTCAAAATGGCAAAAAGAAAGTGTTTTCAACAATCTCAAAATGGACACTCAAACCACAAAACCCCAAATGAATTCAAAACTCAAAACTTAAAACTGAAACACAAAGAGAAGAGCCCCTCAGCTTTCTAGTCATTTTGACAAGTTTTAACAAAGCAAAATATTTACAAAGGCAACGAGCAACTGGAAATATGTCCTTAAATTGAAATGCATTATAAACACGACCAAATTCTAAACCTAAGTACCCAAATGATCATAAAAGGAACAAGACTTCATAGAAGATATTCTGATGGGAAAAAAATAATAATAATATTCAGGAATGGGGGAAATAGAAGCAACGGAAAACTTTACCAAACATGGAAAAAAATCTGGGGAAGATCAAAGGTATTTAACAACAGCGGTGCTATTCTCCCCATGGAAAAAAAAAAAAAAGTACAAATGCAATAAATAATTTCAGTCAAAAAAGCTGTTATATCTTATGATCCATAAGAGTTGAGTACTACGCTTAGGGTTTACGATGATAAAAAGAAAACAGAAGTCCAGAAAAATAACAAAAAAAAAAATGGTAATTGAATGCGAAATAGATCTGGAAATCGAACCTTGTAGATGTAACAAATTAAAATTGGAGAAATTGTTGTGAGAGCTAGTTAAAGTTGCCTCCGATGAGCACGTCTGAGGTCAAAGAGGTAATCCAAAAGGGGTCAAATCAATGTAAATGAGAGCGTTTTTAGATGCTTATGAAAGTGATTCCAGAAGGATCTAGACGGGATTTCTTGCTTGCATGTGTATTTTGAACTAAAGTCGCATATATGTACAGCGCCTTTAGTTGGAAAAAGTAGAATCTGAGTTTTCTTACGACTAGGGTCATAAACTCCTGAGAATATTATAGGATCATTTCGCATGGGTAAAAATACTTGTACAATCTAGTTTGGACTGGACAAATACAGCCTCTCAAACAAAGAGATATTTCAGTCGGACAATCGCTCTACGTGGATGGTGCGACCGCGCAATGCAGATGCACCACCTCGATGGGTGGTCCACACACCTCGATGGTAGTGCGACTGTCCTACCAAAATCTCTCTCGTCAGGGGGCTTCAAGGGAGCAGTAAGTCTTGTTATACATAGGAGCACCTCCCATTTTGTATATGAGTTACTTTTGTCAAATTGGCTGCACTTACGTTCTCCTTTACATTAATTTATACTCTTATATGTCAAAATCTACACTCATCAAAGATGAGTAGATGAATTTATCCAATCTATATTTACACCTTGTTAGATAAAAAACATTAATCTCATCAAAATTTAATTTTAACTACATATTTTGTGGAATTCATATATTTCATCACCTTTTGAACCATATATCATCAATTTTTATCAAAAAATTTATCATAGAGGCCCTTAAACTATTTTAATAGATAATTCTTATTTTTTATTTGATTGATTAACATGTATATTTATATATATTTATCAAATCAATTACCTAATCTCTTTGATTTTGTAGAAGGATAAATCTACATGCACATAACACCCCATGAAATAATAATAATACAAGTCTTGATGTATACAATGTATTGTGTTCCATCTGTGTATTAATTAAGTTTTTATTATTTTTGAAAGGTTGTATAAACCTATAAGTAGGCACTGAAATAAGCTATGTTCTGGATTGGCAAGAGGAAAGAAAAATTGACGTAGCGGAAGATTATAGAGAATATGAACAATCACAAAATAAGAAAACTCTCAAAAAAAAATTGTATTGAATTCAAGAATTGCCGCCTCAAATGGCTTACAACGCCTTAAATAGAAAAAATCTAGCAAAATTCGGAAAATAAAATAAAAAAAGATATTTTTCCAAAAATAGAAAAATATGAGATAACTACTAAGATGGAAAATCCTTATCTTCAAGATCATCCTCCAACAAACGGAACACAAATCCGAAAAAGGCCTGAGTTTTATTCATTGGCTCGATTCCAATCGAATTAGATTAGCAATTCGTCAAAAACGAACAAATTCGAAGTTATCATGAAATCAAAAATCATTATTTTGTCTTGCAACGGTCCCATTTTATCATAAACTCTAATCCCTTATGCACTTCATCAAAAATACTTCTCATGTTTTCACCATGTTGTCTTATATAATTTTTGAAAGTTTTCTTTAAGTTCATATTTTGTAGGTTAAATCGTGCCTTCCTGATTGAATTCTGGAAAAATTTAAAGAAGATTCAAAAGGCCGAAAAAAAAATGAGCTACCAACTGACAGGATGGAAAATTTATTTAATAAAAGTTTTCTACACGTTCAATAGGAGAATGGTACGAGTGAGCTTTAACTAAATTATATGCTAATATAATACAATAGACAAAATGAGCAACAAAAGTAAATTCGACATGCCTGTTATATAATTACACGATTACACTAATACAGGAGAAAATATAGTCATTGATAATTTGGTTGAGGATGCTTTGACGACTATTCAACTTGAATTGTACATAAATCTACATGTTGAATAGGACATGTTTCGTATGACTTAAAAGATCAAAAGTGCCTCTTTTGATATTACTAGTGGGTGAACGTGTGTTGAAAATAAGTTGAATAGTTTGAAAGAAAATCATTTATAAACGTGAAAGATTTCCATAAATTGATTGGAATTGACTTACTTCTCATCTCTTTTCTTTCATATCTCATATTAATTGATTATTCGATTTGTTTAAGCTTATAAAAAAATGAGCCCAAGAAAAAGAGGATGCAATATGATGGACCAAAACACATACCATTAAAACAATTTATAAATAAAAATACTAAGATCAAATGCTATATAGCAACATATGATAAAAGAAACAAAAAAGGCGGACCTACTAGAATAAATCAGGATCATCATCTCATCTCAACCATTGTTTCCACCTTTATCTCCTTGATGTTTCACTTATCATTCTTCTTTTTCTTCCATTCCTCCATTCTTCTTTCTTAGGATCATCGGGTGGGGTGGAACTGCCATATCAGTAGTTAAATTAACCTTTTATTAAATTCTAGCAAATTAATTAGGGGAGTGCTCTAGTAAATCTGAGAGAAATTACCAGTGATGTAAGAATCGGAAAATGGTAGAGGATGGATTCGCTTTTCCCAGCCCATGAATGGTGGAATAATGAGAGCATGCTTGTTTGTTGAGTATCATCCTTGATCATAATGTAAATTTTCATCAAAAAATTTAACACGGAACTTAAACTAGAATAAATATCATTGATGAGTCCTCCATCAAAATTTTCAACTCATAAAATAACAATAAATTGTTCAAAACAAGATCAAAAACAGTTAAACCTCGATCTACCTCTTCACCATAAGTAAGGAGATAAATTTCAAAGCCATTGCCGTTTTCATTGTCATTGTAATCAAAGCAATGTAAGCATTATATTCACAACTAAAAAATCATATAACCCAAAGTCTCACATTAGTAAAAAAAAAAAAAAAACTCTAGAAAAAATTTATTTCTATAAATCAATTACAATGCTTTATATAGCAAAAACCTAGGAAATTAGGAAAAATTGAAAAATAATAAGAAGAGATTTTTTTTTTTCCAAAAATGAAAAAAATCAAGATAATGACTAAAATTGAAAGTCCCGATCTTAAGGATTATCCTTTAATAAACGGGATTTAAATTCGACTTAAATTTATCAAAATATAATCAAAACAAAACTTACTAAAAAATGAAACGCATAAACAAAGGAATTTGTCCAAAATTGGCCCAACATCAGCAGCAAAGCTGCTGATTTTTGTTCTTTGGCGCTTTTTCAATTAAATTTGACTAAAATTTCAACAAAAACTGACAACTCTAACCTTTCTCCAAAAACTAGAAAATATAGAAGAAATGCATGGAGAAGAAAAAATGAGAGTTGCAAGTTTTAGAGTTGAGGTACAGAGGAGGAGATGGGAAAAAGTAGGAGATGAGCGGAGCTACCATGCGAGACTGCGTCTTCACGCACTCCGCTCTATGTGGAGACCTCTCTGCGCCGCGGAGAATAACAAATCCTATCCCGTTGTTTGTATTTCTTTCTTTTCTTTTTTTTTTCTTTTTTTAGAAATGAAAATAGTCTAAAGCCTCTCTCCCAATAATTCTTCCGTAGGCTATAACACATAATGAAATGATTTCTTTTGAATTTCTTTTTAAAGAAATGTGATTAAATGCACAATTCATTAAAAAAAAATAAAAAAAATCATTCCTCTCGAGTAGTAAAAAGTTGCTTAATCGTTTGGCTTTCATTTGAACTTTGTAATGTTTTATAGCTACAGCACCGAAATTTTTGTCCAAATGCTTAGTACATCTAATATTGTAACATAAATTGAAGTATCAATTTGTTGAATGAAAAATTAATAACGAAAAACAAAAATAGATAATTTCTGCACAAACAAATTCACCCTAATAATCTTGCAATACATTTAATCCGCAATCTCCGCGTAGCGCGGAGTCTCGGGAAGACTTCTCTGCCCACCGATGCAATTCGTGTTCAAATTCGACCGAATTAAATTTTACAAATTCAATTGATTCTATTTGAATATATAGAAAGAAAGTAATCGCGTAGCTTATAAGAGTAATTGATGAACTCGGAACAATAGTATGTGCAATTTAGCATTCTTTCTCAAATTCGAATTCAGACAAATTTCAATTGTTTGGATTTTTTGAATGAAGGGAAAGAAGATGAAAAAGAAAGTGCAAGAGTGGTAGCAGTGCAGAAAAGTGGTAGGTTGAGTGGAAGATTGGACAAAGAGGACAAGCTTTTTAGCTAATGAAACGAGGGAGGGGAGGGGGGGGGGGGGACGATACATATTTGCAACACGTGTCCAACTCTTTCTATTAGAAACTCTTCTATGCAAACAAGTTTTTGAAATTTGTATTATCTATCTGTTTTGAAGCAGAACCCATCCCAAATTTATTCTAGTATTAATTTCTAACTAAATTTAATTAGCATAATTAGATGCATGTTTACTATTTTTTTTGCACGTTTTTTAATTTCTTAAGTTCTGAATGACAATAAAATTTTGATTTTGCTAAAAGAGAAAGACAATTTTTGGCTATTAAACAAGAAGCATGCTACACTAACATGATGAAAATTCAGGGTTTGGAACTAGATGACACATGTCATCTGATTATTGGACAGATTACCAAAAAAAAAAAAAAAAAAAAAGGAACCAACACCTGTTTCCAAAGCCTGGTTTTAAACCCTGACCGAGCAACAAAACACATTAAAGGCTTGTTTGGTAGTGATTATATGAATTGATTTTTTGACAGTTAGAGAGAAGTGGACCTTACCCGTGAGAGAAGAAATCAAAAATGATAGGTGAATAATGAAATAACGGTTAAAAAATTAAATTTTGTAAATGAAAAATTGCTACTAAATGAGAGCTAAACAAATGTAACACTTAAACCAGTAAAGTAAATATTTAATAAAAATAAAAGAAAAAAACATCTGTATCTCACGTTGGTTATGACTAGTTTTCAGAAAATCTTCTTCCTTAGTATAATAATACCGTTTTCTAATGGGTTTAGAAATTTCTCCCACCACTAATATTTTTTTAGAATGTATAATTAAAAATTAATGTAGGGAAAAATTAATTTTCAAATAATCACTTTTTAAAAAAACAGTAGATCTCTACTTTCTCAAATCTCACTTGCTAATGTGCGCCAAAAGAGCCAATCAGTGTGAGCTGAGAGTTTCAACCACTCATTTTTCAAAAAATATTATTCCACCCATTTTCATTTCAGAAAAACTAGGGCCAAGCGGGGGGCGAAAAGAACATTGTTTTGCCAAACTATCTAGAAATGAAAGCTCATCCGTCCTCCCGTTCGATTAATATATTATTCCATTGTGATTGTATTACAAATACATTATCAACTATATATTGTTTAATTCGATTTATTGTATTCAACGGGTTACACGTAAATAAGAAAGTCGATGTACTGGTTATTGATAATATTTCATACGACCTTGATGTTTATATGTTCATTTTTCAAAAACATTCTTTTAAATCACTGTTTATAATTGTAATTTTTTAACAGTAAGTTCCGATTTTGTTCAGCTACAATAGTTAATTAAAATCTTAAAAATCAACGACTTCTACAATTATTCCAACTATATATTTAATTAATCTTTATTAAGTTTCTGTTTAGTAGAAATTAAAATTTAAATATAATTTAAATTAGAGTCAATAATTAATTTTAACAATATGTTTATAGGATTCATAACTTTCAACCTCATATTTTATTAATTTTTATGAAAATCTAATATAAACTTAATTTTAATACCTATCAAACAAGGCTAAAATCTCTTAAAATTTGATGGGAAAATTACATAAAACCATGTGTTTAAATATTACCATTCAAAGATCTGGGTTAAATTTTCATTGTGCAAAAATCAAGTATTGATTTAATAATTTAAATATTAAATAAATCCACCCAATTCATTTCACATTTCTAGCCCTAATCATTCATACATCAACACACTTTCTCATCCCCTCTCTATCTGCTTGACGCCAGCGACTACTACAACCGGCGACGAAGGAGAGCAACGGCATAGGGAGGTGTCGGTGCCGGCATTGGGGAGGCGACGCTGCTGCGAATGCAACATCGCGACATCCTTTCTCTTTCCGATCTACAGGCAATGGGTTGGGTTGTCTTCACCTTCTCTCTTTGACGTTGATGCGCCGATACTAATGTGGGGGAGGCACATTGGAGCTTTGACATCTGCTCTTACAAATGCCTCACCCACAAAACAGAGGATATGTTGGGCGAAAATCTGTACCCACTGGTCGAACGACTAGAGCCTGACACGATAGCTAGGGTGACGGGCAAGCCTCTGGAAAATGGACCGGACGAAAGTTTTACACTTGCTAGAATCACCAGATGCTTTAAAAGCTAAGGTTGCAAAGTCTATGGAGGTTCTGAGGAACGTGTATCAGCAGCAAGCTATCAACCTGGCTGAACAATTGGCTGATTTGGCATTGAATTAATGATTTTATATGAAATGGAGGTTGAATTTTATACTGTAGGTTTTTTTGTTGAATTGGTATTTATTTTGTTGACGGTATTAGTGAGGTGCAATCGATGGTGTAGTGCAAGCGGCAATTGCATGGTGGTGCTTTGTGATCAAGATTGGTGTTGGATTGAGATTGGTGGTGGGGGTATTTGGTGCATGTGACCAACTATTTAGAATATGTGACCAATAATTTCAAACATATGTGACCCTGTGACTTGTAATTTTTTAAATCTAAGACCAATGAAATAATTTGTGACCTGTAAATTTTTTATCTATGACCTACAATTTTTTTTTATTTGTGATTTTGAAATAATTTGTAACCAATTAATTTGATGATATATGATCAATAAGTAAATTTGTGACCAATAATTATGAATTCGTGATCATTAATTGTGTAACTGTGACTTTATTATATTTAATTAATAAATATTTTCAATTAATTATTTGGAAACCTGAATTTTGAATTTTTAAACTTTGTACCTCATTTGTGAATTGGTGTAAACAATACATCTTACATATGAATTTTTCCCAAATTTGATTTTTATATAAGCCAAATCGGGATTCTAACCAATGTTTTAAAAATCGACCCAACCATCGACCCGAAAAAGAAAAGGGTCAAGGGTCAAAGGGGTCGAACCGTTGATAATAAATAAATAAATTATATACCACAAAATTGACAAAATCAAGTTAAATTTTCAACTTAATTAATATATATAGACAAAAGCACCAACTAATGATTAAATTTGGGTACAATTAATTTTTATTTGTCATGTGGTGAATTATTTAATATTATTATAGTATTTTATTGTGTCAATGTAATAAAATTACATGAAAGATCTTGGATTGAAAATGAAAAAATTAATTTAAAGAGATAAATAATTTGCACCAAGACGATTAGGTTTTTTTTTCCCCCCTTTCTTTTTAATAAAACTACTAATTTTTTCTAATAGAAACATATTTACAATAATGGAATTTCTTCAGGGAATTTACTGTACAAACTCTACATTTCCAAATCCCACATCGGAAGCTGTAGAATAATGTATAAGAATTTTATCTTTTAAAATCAGCAATTGGTAATAAACCTTAACAAAGCCAGCTTGACGTCTCACATCAAAAGATGGTCGTTGTTGTAAATGAATCTTCAACTTTAAAAAAGCAACAGCCACGGGGGAAGTGTTATTGTGGGCTTGTGAATCCTATTGGGCCCGTACGGTTACTTACCGATTTTTCATTTTTTGGTTAATATATCAAGACCGGACCGGGAGTTAGGCCGGTTCTCAATTTTTTTGGTTTAACCGATCAGTTCAGTCCGATTTTCAAAATACTGCTTCTAACGGTGGATTACAATTTTAATTATAGGCACGGTCAAATTCAACCAAGTTACGATTGCATTGGCGTCATTTCCCAAATTCAAATTGAAATATTTCTTGGGCCTACATTATAATAATTTGCCTGCATTAATTGTTTCTCAGGATCCAATGTTGATTTTATTTGTTTTTTAATATAAAGACTAGGACGGTTTGAACATATATCTATAATTATCAATATCTCATATGTTGGAACAGCGACTCGTAATTAATATATTCTTTAATTAAGAGGGTGTTTGTGAGTCATTTTTATGTAAAAATGTATTTTAGAACAGTAAATTGATAGAAAATGTGTGGTTGAAAAATAAGGAAATTTTTTTTATTTACGTGTAATATTATTTTAATGAAGAGTGTGTGGTTAAAAAAGAAAGAGAGAGAAAAATACATTTTGAAAAAAATGAGTACCAAACGGGGCCTAAATATATCTAGATAAAAACAATATAAAATATTACTCGTCATTAATAGTTTAATCATACCTACCAACAATATTAGAATTTTGCTACACAAACATATATATATATTTCTAATAGCTTTAGTTTGGATTATTACTTGTCCTGTATTTGGGTCTACTCCTGTTAATAATTCATGTATTTTACTGAAAAAATTATAAGGATTATTTCCTAATGTTACTAATGCTTCAAATTCTGGTTGTTTATCTTTCTTATAAGCTTCCCATGTAACTTTAGCACTTTCTCCTAAAAATGTTTCTTCTAATTCTATATCCATAAATTCTAATTCTTCATCTGAATCTGATAAGTTTTTAATATTTGAAAATTCGCTCCTGTTAATAATTCATGTATTTTACTGAAAAAATTATAAGGATTATTTCCTAATGTTACTAATGCTTCAAATTCTGGTTGTTTATCTTTCTTATAAGCTTCCCATGTAACTTTAGCACTTTATCCTAAAAATGTTTCTTCTAATTCTATATCCATAAATTCTAATTCTTCATCTGAATCTGATAAGTTTTTAATATTTGAAAATTCTTGTATAAAGTTTTCATAATCTGATTGTTCTTCTAAATTATAATTATTATTATAATCTTCAATTGATATAATATTATATACTGACTCTTTATCTGAAATATATTCATCTATTTCTAACAAGTCTTCATTAGTACATTCTACTAGAGTACTTCTTTTATCATTATTATTTATCTTTTTTCGACATATTTTAGCTAAATGATCTGTTTCTCCACAAACATAACAATTTAGTTTATTAGGATAGTTTCTTTCTGGTTTAAATTTTCTGACGTGCCTACTTTCATCTAAATAAGGCTTTCTTCTATTAGATTTTCTAAAATAATATCTTTTCTTAAAAAATTGACTAGTTTTTCTTTTATCATATTTTCTTTTATTCTTTTCTTTAAATTTATTACCATAAGTCTGAGGTGTATAAATATCTTTACAAAATTTATAGTCTGTCTTTTTTAATTGATTCTGAATTTGTAATTCAATACATTTTTCTTCTAAACATTGCATTATGATAAATAATTATTATCTATATTGTCTAATTCAATCCTTAGTTTTAGATCTGATATAAATATCTGATCAAAACTGTCTATAAAATATTCTTCTCTAAATTCTGAAATTAAATATCTATATAGAATCTGTTCTTTTAATTCTGGGTGTAAATTTTTAGTTACTTGTAATATAGCAAATAAATAATCTATAGATTTATATTTTTCTAAAGAAATTAATTCTACACCGTATTCAAAAATCTCTTCAATTTCTTTATAAAATGTAAAACTATAAATTATTTTTTCTAGATCTACAAGTAAAATTCTAAAAATCATAAAACAAGTAAGTATTTTCTAAAAATTCAGAGAATTATACCTTCTAAAAATCTGAAGTGGTTTATGTGGCGTCTGAAATTCTATTTTAGGTTCTAAAGGTCTAACTTTTCCTCTAGCTATATAATTTCTTTCTTTATCATTATAATTTGTATAAGATATTCTGGGAGGATGACCACTTTGATATTGATATGGTTCTGGTTTTGTTTTAATTTGCATGATTTCATCTGCTAATTCCTTATAATTACTATTTTCTGAAATTTCTGTCATATTATCAATTTCTTCTATATTAATTCCTACTCTTATGTTTTTAAAATTATCATAATATAAATATTCTGTTTCTCCTATTTGTTTATTTAAAAACAAATGATCTTCTAATTTTAAAAGTTCTGTAGGAGATAATTTCATTTCTAATTCTTTAGGACACTTTTCTTAATTGAGAAATCTTTTTCTTTTGGTAAAATAATATCCTTTTTTTTTTTTAATTTGAAAAAGTATGCCATCTGAGATATATGAACTTGGGCCTAACTCCATTCTTGTAAGGACACCACTGGCACTCCCTTAACAAGAATTCTTAAAACAGTGATCCCTTTCCCTCTTCTATGCGTCTCCTAGCCTCTCCACTGGGCCTTTACGCTTTGAGAGGTCACTCAGGGCTTATTTTAAAAACAGTTTAAAACTTTTAACTTGAAGTTAAGACATGCTCTTATCATATACTCAGCATGAAATATAAGATTCTTTACAAAAATCATAAAATTTTATAAACAGAAAATGTTCTTCCTTAAAATATTCATAGTATTATTTTAGACAATCTATGGATTTCTTATAATAAGAATCCTAAAGATTAAAAATATTTTTTAGCATGTTTAAATGCTCTTTCAGAACACTTTAGTCAAAATCATAAAAAATTTAAGTGCTATGTTGTTTTACAAGGAAGACTTCCAGGAATTTATCATACCTGGTTAGAAGTTTCAGATTGCATAAAGAATTTTCCAAATCCTCTTTATAAAGGATTTTATTCAATTTCAGAAGTATTAGAAGAATGTAGAAAATTTATAGGAATTAATTATTTTGTTGCTCCTTCTTTAAAGAATGTTTCAGATCAGCCTTTAGATTATGCTTCTAAATTTTGTGAACATTGTGAATGTATGACTAAGAATTTTAAAATTTTAAATGAATCTAATCAGTCTTTACAACAAGAAAAATTAGTTTTACAAAAGAAAATTTCTGAATTAGAACATGAAATTATTAATTTAAAGATTTCAAATCCAATTGTTCAGACACAAGCAGGTACTATAGAGCCCAAGAATTCTATAGCTAGTCCAGCTCAAACGGAAGCTGGTAAAGACTTATCAAATCCGTTTATGGTTCTGGGCTTACCAAAAGCTCAACAGACTCAGGGGACTGTTGATTCTCCTACTTTTCAATTTAATCAGACTCAACAGGCTGAAAATCCTATTACAATAAATAAAAATACTTCAGAAGACCAAACACAGCAGACTGGAAATTCTTCTACCAGACTTATTAGTCCAATTGATCTTAAACAGAAAAGCCCAATTAATTTTCCAGAATCATTTCAATCAGCTCAAGACCCAGAACAGATTTCTCAATCAGATATTAGAAGAATCAAAGAAATGTTTGAGAAAATTGAAGAAATACAGCAACAAGTTAAACAAAGCACTACAAAGAAAAAGAAAATACAGATTAAAAAGAAAAACTAAACTTCACCTACCCCTGTTTGACTAAGATAATACTTTTATACAAAAACTGTAGTAGGATTAAATTAATTATTAATTGGAGAAGATATATCTTCAATATTTATGACAAGTAGAGCGTGTTTTGGCTAGGCTTAAAAAATTAAAAAATATTAATAATTTCCTTTAAGCTTAGTCAAACATTCAAAAAATGGGTCCTACTACTAGATTAACATTAAGCTGGAGGACATTGAAATTAACTTTGTGTGTGCTACACGTAAGATAGGGAACTGATTTTCTGAATTAGTGGGTGGGAAAAAAGGACACAAATTTATTTGCTATCTTGCTTTAAAAAAAATGGTAAGATATATCCTGGTATGGAATGTTCACCTTTCATAGTTTTTAATGTAATTTTAACTAAAACAGATCCTGCAGAACCTTTCCCGTTCAATGAAATTTTTTTCATTTCTCACATTGAACTCCTATTGTTTTCACAACATACGAGTATTTATATGTTCTTTATAATGTATACCAACTTGAATGTTGAGGCAACAAAAATGTTCATGTAAAATGCCACAAGAAGTTTGTAGCGACATCAAACCCATCACAAGGCATAAGTGTTATGGTATTTCAGTGTAAAGGAAATATTTGCCGCCAGAATATGGTACATATTATTGAGCTAGGAAAAGGTTAACAAGTCATCAATCATCATTAAAAAAAACCTTACATTTGCAAATAATATAGCTGCTTTACAAGATAGCCTCGTTTTAACTTAATATAGCTGCTTAACAAGATATACTCGTTTTAGCTAAAATAGTTTTCGCACGAGTTTCCTTCGTTAGCTTCTCTAACTTGATTGATTTCTAGAAACAAAATTTCATTTGTGCAAAAACGACGTCGTGCCAATATAGTCCTTGATTTTGGTAGATCATGCTGCAATCTTGTCTGGATTTGATCATGGCAAAGCTAAGTTCCCAATACATCCTATGGAAGGAACCTTTTAGTTAGATCACTGTTCTAATAAATTTACTCTAAACAGAAAGGACGACACATGAGGGTAAAAGTGAAAATTACGATAGAGTTGGTTATTGAGAATTCTGCTTCAAACTGCTATCGTTCGAGGCATCAAGAAACCTTAAATAGTTGTTTGATCTAGTAGTGATATTGATGTAGATTTCCTTGAGGTGAAACTTAAATCATATTTGAAGCAGAGTCTTTGCGCAGTGCGCGTAGAGTGAGCGACGACAGAGTCTCTATGGAGCTCGGAGACTGGAGCAGCATGGAGACACTTTGTCTCCACGCTTTGTGTGAGCGGAGACAGAGTCTCTTCGCGCAGCTCCTTTTTTCCCCCCTTTCTTTAACCTAAGAATTAACCTAAAATTAGTAGCTCTCATTTCTTCTTCTCCATGCCTTTCTTCTCAACTTCCCGATTTTTTGAGAAATTATAGGGTTATCAGTTTTTGGTGAAATTTTAGTCAAATTTGATTGGAAACGTGCCAATGAACAAAATTCATCAGCAGCTGATGTGGAGCCAATTTTGGGAAAATTTATTCGTTTAGGCCTTCGTCTATGCGTTGTTTTATTTTTAACAAGTTTTATTTTGGTTATATATCGATGAATTTAAGTCGAATTTGAATTCCGTTTATTGATGGATAATATTTAAGATTAGGACTTTCAATTTTAGTCATTATCTTGATTTTTTTTCATTTTCGGAATTTTTTTTTATTTTTTAATTTTCTCAAATTTTCCTAGGGTTTTTGCTATATAAAGCATTATACCTTTTGTGGCCGCATTAATTGACATAAATAAATTTTTTTTGTGAGTTTTTTTTTTTCATCTTGTAAGATTTTTTCTTCTAAATTGTCACGTCGCCTTATATGCCTACTCTATTATTTACAATTGTAATATAGTGGATTTGAACAGATAATATAATATTTTTAAGATGTCATGTTGCGTTAAAATTTCAATGACGTTGTCATTGTGGTGATGGGGTAGTCAATTTTTTCTTGTGTAAATCTGGAGCAAGTTCAACCAAATGGAGAAAAAGGACTAAAGTAGTAAGCCAAATAAACATTTGAATTTTTAATGTATCGCATGCTTTTACTTGATACTTGTCCATCTCCATTTTAACTTTTACGTCGACGTGGAATCAAGCTATCATTTTTTATCCCTTTTGGCATAACATCCTTTTTGTTTGTGTTCATAGTAGTTAGGAGAGTTTTGAAAGAGCTGACCTACACTAATCTAGAAGGAAAATCCATCCAAATATCATATTCTAATCAAGACTCCACCTCGGGCAAAAGTACTGATGGGAATATACTTGTTAAAGATAAACATTTTGCTAAATTCAAGTTACAACTTATTTGCAATATCAAATAAAAAAAATTATTCATTTACTTTAATCTAAGGGTCCATTTGATTACGAAGATGAAATTTGGGTGGAAAGAAAACGAATTCCAAGAAATTGAATTGCTTAGAAATTGTTTTTCTAGGAATTGTAAATTATTGTACTTGATTAGTATAATTTTTCACATAAAAAATGTTGAAATAAAAGTATTATTTGGTGTCTGTTTGACTTTATTTTATATGAAAATTGTCAATTAAAGGGATATAATTTACTAATATTGGGGATGAAATTTGTTTTCACTGCCCAAAAAACTAAGAAAATCTTCTATCTTTTGATATTCGTTTAACTTTGTTTTACATGAAAATTATCGATTTAAAGGATATCTTCTTTTACAATTGTTCCCATTTCCACAAAAAATAAAAATAAATAAATAAATTGAAGAAGAAGATGGAAAACCATTTCTCACCAAAGTGATGGGAAAAGAAATTCTCCAAAAACCATGAAAATGTGACAGTGTGAAGAAAGGAGAGAAAACCAATTCCATGTTAAATTTTGCCTATCAAACATGAAAAAAGGTGGAAAATGGAATTTTTCATGGAATTGAGGTGCAATCAAACATGGCCTAAATAGAAAATATACCAATCAATAAGTAATTAATTTTTCAATTACGCACCTAAACATATACAATATAATTTCACAAAATCATCACATCATTGATTATACTTATTTATAAAAATAAAAATAAATTATCTTTGACATACAATATACAGTTGACAAAAGAATGACAATGAAGGAAAAATTTCACACCTTCAAATACTTTTTGTAAAATTTACAAACTCTACACTAATAACAGCAAAATAATTACAAAACTCGTGCAATACACGCGAAATAGTGTGTAATTAAAGAATTCATTTTTTTTAGAGATTTTTTAGAATGGATTTTGCGAATGATGTATATATTTTTTGAAGGATGTGTGGTAAAAAAGTAAGAAAAATTAAGAATTTACATGCAAAATAATTTCTTTTTACAAATGAATTGTTAAAAATGAGTTTGAATCGAAAAGTGGGACTAAACTTAGACAAATTATCAGACAATTATAATGAACCCAATAAGCAAACTTAAAAATTAATTTTAAGTAACATTGTTTTAATCAGAAAAATGTAAATATCAATTGTCCATCAAAAAAATTACTCACTTAAAAATATTATTTACTTAGTTTTCTTTCAAATAATTTTTAGGTATTGTTTAGATAAAAGTTAATAAAATGCATGACTAGATAAAAATATGTGATTAAAATTAAATTTGATAAGTTGAAAAACACAAATTTTAATATTTTTTCATAGGATAATGAACATGTTGATTTTACCCAACAACATTTGACTTAAATGTTCATTAATTATTGAATTTATATCTCGAACACATTTTATTCACTGGACTTTAAAATTTTAAAATACCTTTGAGTAGTTATTAAACTTTAACATGATGCAGTCCATCGCTCACTCATGATTTTTAATAAGTCTATGAGCTTTAAAATGCTTTAGAGTAGTTGTTGTACTCCATCACTCACTCATTATGTTTCATTTGTCATTGAACATTTACCCCCATTACATTTTAAACATGAGTGGTCACTGAAATGTTTTTGAATAAATTTAATTTTCTATGAGCTTTGACCTAGATAAAAAAAAAAGAATAAAATAAATATCGTATAGACGATAAGACTCAATCTAAGAACAGTATCGATATTGGTAAAAAAAATTAATTTCTCTAATCCTCAAAATCCATGTCCAAGGGGATATATAGAATAATGCTAATTTCAAATTTATATAAATTTTAGTTTAGATCACAATATTCCTTTACGTCGAGAAAATAAAATTGAGAAATTATTTCTTTTTTTCTTAAACAGACAATGAAATTTTCTTTTTCGAGTCAATAATATTAATCAAAATTAATAAAATATAATTTTTAGAGTTGTCACAAAATGTTCAATTTTGTGAATAGTTGGATTCAAAATTTAGCAATCATTCCAAAGTATTTTAAAGTTCAGTGAGTAAAACATGAAAAATATATAAGTTCAATGACTAATGGAATGAGTGAACGATGAAATACAACATGTTATATTTCAGTGATCACTCGTAAGGATTTTTGAAATTTAGTGAGTAAAATGTGAAGAATGTATAAATTTAGTGACTAAGGAAACAATTAACTCAACAACTTCTAGTCGTCAGCAAAGGAGTGCCCTTGTTTGATACTCTTTAAAATTATAATATATTTTTTTCTCTTTTCTTTTTAAACACACATTCTTTAACAATATTATACGTAAATAAAAAAAATTTCCTTCTTTTTTAATACATATTCTTCCAAAAAATACAATTTTATAATATATTTTACAAAATTTCTCTTCATAATGGGCTCAAACAAGGGCAGAATCCAACTTGTGAACTACAGGATGGACCTTACGACGACTAGTAGATGAGTTGCTGTCTGCTGGAAACTACAAAAAAGTCAACGACCATCATAAAAAAATCTAACCATCTGACAAAATGTAAAAGAGTAATTCTATTACTACTACAAAATTTAATTATTACACCACATTATAATCACACCACAATTAATATATATTTTCAATAAATATACCACAACAAATTTACAATTATACTCCTAATATAATAAAAACTAAAATAAAATAAAATACAATATTATGATATACTGATCCTCCCAATATACTTCATCTTCATTTTATTTTTTCTTAGAATATGTTTTTCTCTTTCTGCTTTCATCTCCATCTGTGTTGACACATTGCAAGTTTTTCATTATTCACCCTCTAATAATTTAACTGCAACATATATGGCTTGGGTATACTGGCCATTTACCCGCAATAATTAGTTTCCATAATTTTTTTTCCCAAGACCTCTCTGAATTTTTAATTCATTGAAATCAAAAGTAGCAAGCCAGTTTTCTCCGAATAAGTGTACCCAAAACCAAGAAAGAGGGGATCTTTTATTTATTCTATTTAATTCTCAATTCATGAAACCACTAGATTAAGGAAAAAAAAATTAAAATAAAAAAAATGATGGAATAACACCATATAATATGAATAAATTTACTTATATAATATAAATAAATTTACTTCGAGGAAAAGAAAATTATCTTTGCCTCGGTGGAAGAAAGCAAAAGTCTCTATTGGTGAAAAAGCTATGCACAATTAAATGTTGAAAAAAAAGGGAGAAAAAATAAAGATTTTTATTTGTGGTGGAACAATAATTTATTTTAGGCTAATTATGTAATTTTGCTTAAGATATTTAAGTAAATAAGAAAAATATTAAAAATTGTGGTGTAATAATTAAAATTTGTAGTGGTTACCCAACTTAAAAATCCAAAAATCTAACCATCCCATACCCTTCAACCGAACAGTGCTAGCAATTTTCACTAAAATGGCTAAGAATTCAGCAGGTTCCAGCGAAACTGCCGGGAAGCCCATAAGATGCCGAGGTACGTTTAATCTCAGTCTTCATTTTCACACGGACACGGGTAATGGATTGAGGATTGCTTAAGTGAGTGTAAGGAAAGACTTGAGAAGTTGATTGGTCAAACGGTTCGTGTGCAGCGGCTGTGGTTAGGCAAGCAGGGGAGCCAATGGTGATTGAGGAAATTATTGTGGCACCTCCAGGATCTGCTGAAGTTCGAGTCAAAATTATATGCACTTCTCTCTGTCACAGCGATGTCACTTTCTGGAAATTAAAGGTGTATGATCTATCAATTACATTTATTGCTGTTGATTCTGCTTTTCTTGACTTAATATTGATAATTTTTCAATCGTTTTCGATACTTTTGAAGGATCCTCCTGGTTTTGTTCCAAGAATTCTGGGGCATGAAGCGGTTGGGTAATTGTTTAGACTGATTTTTTAATTGTTTTGTTGAAAATGAAACAAAAAAGGCACCGAAGTATTGATTTTTCAAGCATAAGCTTCATATTAATTGTTCATCCTATGTATTTCAATAAAAGTATTGATGAACTGCAAAGTATGGACCACAGAGCATGTTCGACTATGCTTGAAAAGTTTTACATTTTTAGTGAGTTGTATTTTATTTATTTATTTTTTTTTGATAAACATGTTTGAAAACAGTAACTTTTACTTACTTTAAGCTTAAGTCAACACGTTTGTGCTAATTTTTAGGCATGCTTTGTGAAATTATGCAACTGAGTATACTTATAAACTGGAATAGCTAAAATCTACGTCTTTAAAGGGGCAAATTCAATTTTTCTAGCCATTACTTTGGTGTTGTTAATTCACTCGATAATATTATGGACAACGAGTGCGGATATTTGTTAATAATTCAGTTTTGTTTTGAATCTCATATATATGCGGTGCTCACAACTATTCAATGTTTATGTGATGAAGCATTGTGGAGAGTGTTGGGGAGGACGTACAAGAATTTAGTGAAGGTGATACTGTAATCCCAATATTTTTGCCAGATTGCACTGAATGTGCTGATTGTACGTCAAAAAAGAGCAATTTATGTTCAAAATATCCTTTCGAGGTCTCTCCTTGGTTACACAGAGATGGGACTAGCAGATTTACTGACCTCAAGGGAGAGACTTTATACCATTTCTTATTTGTGTCTAGTTTTAGCGAGTACACAGTTTTAAATACTGCTAATGTAACAAAAGTCGATCCTGCAATCCCGCCAAACAGAGCATGCCTCCTCAGTTGTGGAGTGTCAACAGGTATTGTGGCTGTCTTAACGGTTTTTAAACTCCCTCTTGGTTAATCTTTTGTTCATAATTCCACATTTTATTGAAATATTTTACTCTAACTTGATTCTGGAAGAGTCTGTAGCACGTCACTCAATACATAACATCTTTTCCAGGTGTGGGAGCTGCCTGGAGGACTGCAAATGTGGAAGCACGATCAACAGTTGTGATCTTCGGGTTGGGAGCAATTGGATTAGCAGTATGATCTTCACCTGATAGAATAGGGGAATCTCCTACTTTTCATGTATTTTCTTGTTATAATTGAAATTGTTTTTTCAAGAAAACGTATAAATTAGAGAGGCGTTGCAGGTTGCAGAGGGAGCGAGGTTATGTGGTGCTAAAAAAATCATTGGTGTGGATATAAACCCACAAAAATTTGAAACGGGTAATTTATTTTCCTAATTCTTCTTGGGATTTTAGCAGCATTAACTACTAATCGATTAAAGGGGATAGTGCAACATTTCAGAACACATTCTGTGTATTTTGTCGTTCTTGGATTGATGTTCTTTTTCTCTTACGCTTAGATACCCTAGAATCATTAATTCTGTCAATTATAAGTTTTGAGAAATAATGAACTACCCTGATTTCATTTCTCTGCTCTACATAGGTAAAATATTTGGAGTAACTGATTTTGTCGACTCCAGGAACTGTGGAGATAAATCTGTGCGGCAGGTAGTTCTCTTAATTCAATTTTATTTTATTGTTTTCTAACAATACCGATGCTTCAGACAGCACCAATGGAAAACGTTGTCAGATGTCGTTTCCTTGTCCACTCCAGTCCAACATTAGCCTCAAAGAATCAGAGGGGTGTTATCTCGTGCTTGCTTCCACATTTATTAATTTTTTCTTCTTCATTATATTTCTTAGGTCATAAATGAGATGACTAATGGGGGAGCAGACTACTGCTTTGAATGTGTTGGAATGGCTTCTTTGGTCGAGGAAGCATATGCTTGCTGCCGAAAGGTTTTCTTCTGTCGTGTCTAAAGTCCTATCTTTTTCACGCACTGACACTCACACTGCAGTCATTCTATAATAGGGGTTTTGCTCTTGTAACAGGGAGGCTGATCGCCTCCCCTGTTTTCCTAGCAAAACCCTTCTTATAGATGCTGCTTAAATGAGGCGTCTGAATATTTCTTAGTTGCATTGATAAGCAGAAGATATTTGACGAGAAGTTACTGATTTTTAGCTTTTTCCATTTACCCTCCTTTTCGTCTAATTTCAGGGTTGGGGGAAGACTGTTGTGCTAGGGGTGGACAAACCTGGAGCAGAGCTGAAATTCAGTTCATTTGAAGTCCTTCATTCTGGGAAAACTATCACGGGATGCTTGTTTGGAGGTCTTAAACCAAAATCCGACATCTCCACCCTAGTTAAACGTTATATGGACAAGGTAATTAAAGTTTATCATAGTCCTTTCTGCTCTTTTCAGGATTAACTTGCTCGAATAATGAAGGATATTCTGCATCTTTCTTTGTATCTCTGGATACCTTTTATTACAGGCCTCCTTCTTGTTGAACATTTTTTCTCTCTCGAAATTTAGCTTAAATAAATATTGATCTTTCATTTCCACACGTGCAGGAATTGCAACTCGACGAGTTCGTGACCCATGAAGTTGGGTTTGAAGACATAAACAAAGCTTTTGACTTACTTTTGGAAGGAAAGAGCCTCAGATGTGTGATTTGGATGGACAAATGAATTTTTTTTCTTACAATGTATGCCTCTGCGATGTATCCATGTGCTTTTACTGATCACTTTTTTGCAATAATTTCCATTCAACCGAAATAAATTTTCTGAGTTTGAAACAATCACATCAAACTTGTTTTTTGTAGATGAAATTGCTTCAATCTTCTTGAGCTTTTGCTTAGATGAACTGTCCAGAGGGATAAATAAAAACTATTTAAGTGCTTGCTTAAAAGTTTACTTTTAACTAAAAAAGTAAGAAATAAGTTACTTATAACATAGGAATTACTTAAAGTAAATTTTACTTGGACGTAAAAGAAACAATTAAGTTATTTCAAAAAAATAAAAAATAATATTAAATGTCTTTTTTGTTCTCCTTTTGATCTTTCACTGCCCAGATTGAAAATAAATAACCAATGTAAATTAGTGAACGTATTTTTCCTTTGAGTAATGTTATTCATTTAGAATCCAGTTAATGATCAATTTATGTGACAGTACGATCATTGTCACATTGTCTAATGAAGTTGAAATGCATTGGGCAATGTAACAATGACTTTATTACCATATAGACCATCGATTGTATAAATTCTAAATGGATAATATTATTCTTCTGGTTCATCTCGGAATGAAGGGGATTGGCTTGCCTATTTTAGAGTTTCGTCCACAATAATTCCAAGTTCCTATACTATACTAGCCCAAAGTTGGAAGAGCTAGCTAACAACTTTGCACAAAGCAATTCAACAATAACCACTTGCATGCTACCTAAGCGCATCATTTCTCCTTCAAATGGTGTTGGAAGGGATAGGTTTGCCTACTCTGGAAGTCTGCCCACAATAACTGCCAGTAATTTCCAATTCCTCTTGTCCCGGCCTATGTGCCCCGGGATTTCTAGCAAAACCCATTTTAACCTAGTCCAGGCTTAAAAGGGAAGACAATATAGCCCAATAATAGGGTTGAGTTCAGTTAAAAGGTCTAGTCAAGAATTAGAAATCTTTAACTCTCTATCGTTCGAGAGCAATAAAATCGCAAAATGAAAATAGACACATAAAACATGCAAAGTTTATAAAAATTCATCTCATTATGAAACTACATTATTGTTCATCGATACAGTATTTCACTATCATGAAAAGAAATTTACAAGAGAAAACACATACACCTTATTTTAGCATTTTCTATAACCTCTCTTTTTGACGATGATACAAAACTTTAATGACAATTATCTATTTATAAGAAATGTTGGGGTTAAACGAAATAAAGTGTGAAATTCATGAACTTTCCTCGATGAAATTTTGGTTTGGAGGCTCCCAAGGCTTCCCATACCCCTTCCAACTTTACCGGGCCAAGGTTGATGTGCTTACTAACTTCGTACAATGACAATAATTAAATTTCACAAATTAACAATTACTTCTAGCATAAAAATACGATTTGGGTATTTTCATTGATAGTCCCAGTCCAAATCTAATGAGCTGGGGTGGGTGGGATTCATCAGTGGGAAATGAACCTCGTCTATACATCAAATTCATCAATCCACTTAAATATAATTTGAATAGAAAGCTACGAAAATTTAATTACGACTAAATGTCACTCAAGAACCAAACATAAGCATCTTTTATCCATGTGACCGTACATGCAATATTCTTCCCAATCCAAGATTTCACTCCCTTCTGTACCTAAATTTTGAAAAAACCAGCGGATTAAAAAATTAGGCTCATCATCATTGATTTGTTAATAATTATACTTTCTTCACAAAGTGCATCGATTGAATTCAATAATTTTAGAATATTTTGTAAATTAAAATCTCTCTAATTTGCAAGGGAAAAAAAATCCGATAAACTCCGTTGCCGATTCAAATTTATCTTCCTATTTTTATGATAAATTATATCCCGTTTGGCCCCTTTAAAATACTTCAATTTAATTTAATTTTTTTTCTCTCCAACTTTCAACCACACAATTTTCAATAAAATAATATTACATTCAAATCGAAAACTTATCAATCACACACTCTTCAAAAAAAATATTATTCCCTCATTACAAATTCAAATAATGGGAGTCTTACAGGGGCTTAATTTACTGAGTTTGCAAGAGAAAATACTATCGTAAATCTTCTCACCAACTTGAATTTTATATCTACTCTTTTTTTTTTTTTTTTTTTTAATAATGTGCAATGCATTTATGAAATAAAGAACATGTCATGAAAATTGTCCTTTCCTAAACTGTCATTAAATTCCCCACTGGCCACTACCTAGTTATTGTAAAATATTTAGTTTTTTAAGTTGAACCCATGTATCTGTTGTAACATAAAATTTACACGTTAATTAGTTCATCGCAAATATATATGAGCTCTGACTTTTTCCATTATCAACAAATTGCGATGGAATTATGAAATTCTTTAACATGGCGGATTTTTTGGTTGTTGAAGTTGTGCTTCCTTGCACGGAACAAGGAACAATAATATTAAAAACTTAAATTTTATGGTACACAAAAGTACAGGAATATTCCTTTTGTTGCAAAAATGACAATAAAAAATTGCTGATTATATATATTTGATCAATAAAGCTGTGTAGGTACAGGATAGTTTTGATAGAAAATCTACAGATTTTTAAAAATGATGATTTGACAGTAAAATAAAAAGGAAAATGAAAATAACAAAAATACAGAACCGCCAAACCCAAATGAAAAATCCCATTTTCCCCAAATTAGCCCAAGCAATACAAAATAGAGAAACCCGATGTCCTTATCTCCACATCTCCGGCCAGCATTTCACCGCACATCTCCGGCCAGCATCCCTCCGTCATTTACGCTACATCTCCGGCTTGAGTTTTTAGTTCTTCTTTGTTTTTTTTTTTTCCCTCTTATTCCTATAAGACCGTTTTAACGCCCTTAGCCCCTTCCCATCTCTTTCTTTAGCTGGTGGTTTTTCTGAAACAATGTTAGCTAGATAAGATGGTGAGTAGTGATAATATAAAGGACTGAGGTCTAGGATAGGTTTGATTAGGGCTTACAAAAGTGACAATCATGGCTCTCTATGGACTTTCACTGTTGTCTAGGATTTTTCTGAAACAAATCCAGCATGGTAAATAAATCTACTTGGATTTCTTGCCTTTTAATGTTTTTACAGTCTTGGCTAGCTGCTTTAGCTTGGAACATTAAACTATCAGTTTGGAGGATAAAGATGCAGCAATCATCAAGTTCTGTTTCTTCTAATTCATTTGTTTATTAAACATGGAACATTAGAAGGATGCTTCGTCCTTTTCGGTGCCTTATTTTTAGCACAAATTTCAGATTTTGGCAACCAAAGTGGCTGATTCCACCCCCCCCCCCCCCCCCCCCCCCCCCACTCTTCACTACTCTTTTTTTTTTTTTTTTTTTTTTTTTTTTTTTTTTTTTTTTTTTTTTTTTTTTTTTTTTTGGAGAGA